>NC_053155.1:150512266-150812266 GCF_016835505.1 Polypterus senegalus
GACATTTTCATGAATCTATTTTATATTAGGTTCAGTAGTTTTCTATTTTTTGATTAGTAGTTTTTCAAGAATTTGACCTTTATCTATGCACAGAAATCTATTTACCTTTTATTCCTCAGAGAGAGCAGGAAAAGACAAGAGGGTGGAGCAAACTGTCATGGCATACCTTGATGAAAAGTATGCTAACCAGGAAACTGATTACCTGCTTGATGTGGCAACCTTGGTGGATCCACAATTCAGGGAAAAGCATCATGCCAGACAAGATTGATGCCATCAAAATGAGAGCAGTGTCTCAGATGCTGAAAGAAAACCAAGACCTGTCCACTTCAGCCAGCACAGAGTAAGCAGGAGAAGTGGGAGGAGCTGTTGCAAAGCTACCCTCCCAAACGAAACCAAGCAAGTCACTGGGCAGTTTCTTCAAGAAATCATACCCCAACAGCACAGGACTCTTGACAATTACCTGGTGGCATCAGATACAAATGGTGAAGTGGACCTCTTGTACTGGTGGAAGATCCATGAGAAAAAATTTCCCAAGAGCAAGCTGCCTGGCAAAGCGTCCCTGCAACAAGCACACTTGCCTTAAAGGGTTTTTTTTTTTTAGCACAGGGGGTAACATTGTGACCTGTGACAGGGCATCTTGAAAACCTGAGGCTGAGGACAGATGTCTTCCTTGCCCGCAACCTGTAGTATTGAAATGTCTGGTCCAAAACATTGACAGCACTAATGTGGATTTCTTGTGCCTTTCAGTTTTTTTTTTTTTTTTTTGTTTTGGAGCATAAGCTGACCACAACTGAGTGAATATCAGTTTTGTGTATGATCTCCTCCAATTACACTTGAAAGCTGATGAATTTGTATTGAGGATATACCTGTATACAGAATGTTTGTCTATTTGCGAGTTTGTTTCCCAAATATTTAAAACAGTATGAATCTATACAAAGGTAAGGATTTTGTATTAATACCTACTTTATTTCTTTGGAACTAACTAAAATGTACTTTGTGTTCTCCAACTTTAAAAATTTACGAATTTAGCTTTGGATTTAAGATTTTAAATTTATTGGCTGATGATCAACACATTTAACGTGTTTGCTGTACAATATGAAAGCTCTTGACTGGTCAAAATTGAAACTTTCATTTTATATTACCTATTTTTATTTATATGGAATTGACCGAAGAATCTGTGTATTTTGTTTGTGTTCCCCTGTAACACTTGAAGTTTTTGACTAGTCCGAATGAAGATTTTAGTTTATTATATATGACTATATTATCTATTTGAAATACAGTTGTATAAATGTTCTACATTTAGGAGTAAAAAGGAACCCTTAAGCTTGACAAAAACAGAGATTGGATTTATTTTAACATAACATAAATTAGTACTGACTGATATGAACAAAATTGAGGTTTTTTTCTGTATTGCTCTAGTCTTAAATAGATATGTCTACTCTTTTCCTAAAGATGAATAGCTATGCATCTAGCATGACCTGTGTAGTTTACCAGGTTAGCACACAGCTGATGCCAGTGCTCACACAAGCTTCTAAACTTAGTCCATTTTTTCATTACAGAAATGTCTGCATGTTGCTTCCTGCTTGCATTCTATTTAATAGGGCAGAAGGGGCCTGAGAAATCAACTTAGAGATCCCACCCCATCACATTCTGCTTAAGGTTTGTCATTGATATAAGTGTTGTTGTCATATCTGTCATATCTATCTATTTATATATATATATATATATATATATATATATATATATATATATATATATATATATATATATATATATATATAATAATATATATAAAATACAAAATGCACGCTTGGCAGCGAGAAGTAAAAAGAAAAGGAAACATTTTAATAATAACGTAACATGATTGACAATGTAATTGTTTGGTCATTGTCATGAGTGTTTCTGGCATATATATATATATATATATATATATATATATATATATATATATATATATATAAATATATATATATATATATATATATATATATATATATATATATATATATATATATATATATATATATATATATATATATATATATATATATATATATATATATATATATATATATATATATATATATATATATATATATATATATATATATATATTTTAGGGGTGGGACTTGATTAAAAAAATTAATCCAATTAATTACAGGCTGTGTAAGAATTAATCTTGATTAATCGTATGTAATAGTACACGTAAATTTGCCCCAAATCGCATAAATTTTTTTTTTTTTTATTTAAAAGCGGTTTTAGTGGGCGACAGAATCAAATAATAGACATGGACATGAATATTGTAAACTGAAGCTGTTTTAATTTCTGAAAAAAAAGCTTTTAAACTGCATTTGAATTCAAAACAAACAAAAATATCATCCCTGGTTAAAATTGTGCAGACTTAAAAATAAAGTAGTAGTTTAAGTACTTTAAGTACATTTTCAGAATAGTATTGTCTTTAAATAATAATAACCAAAATTTCACCATAAAGTGCAGTTTTTCTTCTTAAAAAATAAGTCAGAAACATAAAAGGTAATTTGACCAGCTTACTCTTTAAACTCTGAGTAACATTAGCCAAAATTATTTTGTACATTAGGCTAAAACAGTGTGATCATTGAACAATTTGTAATTAGATGTATTTAGAATTACTAACGGTCACGGAAGACCAATGATCCCCAGTAAGAGCCACAAAGTCAGCTTCCTGTAATGCATCTAATTTTGCTTGCTTTTCAGTGTGCACAAAACCATGCTTTTATCAAGGCTTCGCTTGGGTAGTCGAAATGATCAGTCGTAGGAACGCGCTTTATTCCGACTCTAACATTTTTGTAGCTGTGATGTGTGCATCAGTGTAATGGATGTACCAGGAAATCATGCATTGACAAAAGTTCCCGTTTGCTTGGAATTGAAAGTGTGATTAAATGCGTTATTTTTAACGCGTTATGGAGTACATGCATGAAGCTTCTCAACTGTGCTTGTGCTAAGAAAGGGAAAATTTTAAAAATAGCGTAACATGATTCTGCGTTAACCTAATATTTTTCATACGTCCCAAACCAAGGAGATCTGAAGGTAAAATGAATCGGGTAGCGCGCGTACATAGTCAGTACATCCACTCTCGGGAATCGAACCTCGAATGTCGGCGTTAGAGGCAAAGACTCTACAATTGCGCCACAGCGTGTGGCTTGTCTATGCTAAAGTATGTATTGTAGATCGGGCTATATATATACATTTATATATATATACCCGTGTATCGCAGTGGAGAAGTAGAAGTTATGAAAAAGAAAAGGGAACATTTTAAAAATAACGTAACATGATTGTCAATATACAGTAATTGTTTTGTGAGTGTTATTGAATGTTGCTGTCATCAAGGATTTGATTATCATTATTTCTTTCAATCAGGCTCGTATTTGTAGGATGTGTTCAAGTTACATTCCGTGTTTGTCAATCGTTGTAAAGATAAGAGGTTTCATTCATCGATTAGTTCCTTACTGCATCAATAAACAGCTCGACTTCCTTTTTATCTGTGATGTGACAAACTGCATGCACGGGTTTTTTTTTTTACGCTGTCTTCCTTTAGCGGGACATTCACTTTTTCCACCGTGTGCTTTGTTTCCGCAGTAGCTGCACTTATGAATATGATTGTATGTATAAGACGCTTCATATTTTTTTGCTGCCTTCTCAATTGTGTAATTCGGTTTTTGTTCAGCACTCTTTGGAACTGTTGCTTTTTGTCTGTGCACTGCGTCAGTTCACGTGAGCCGCTTGGTGTTCTTGCATCGAAGGTTCCCAGCTGTAATGGTGCCATCTCGTGTAATGTCAGCTAAGACCCAGCACTTAAAAGTTTCTCTCGCAGTTTCAATGAGTTTGTGCCAAACACCACCCTGACCATCTCATCTTCCTCTGCATAAGCACAGTCCTTCACACGTGAATATTTACCGGCAGTGTTTGTATTGGATTGCCGCTGATGGACGGCCTTATATGGGCAGGCACTAAATTACAAGCGCTAGTGGCAGCCTGTCTATGAACTTAATTTAATATAAACTTACGGTTCACGCCGTGCTTTGTTTCCGCAGTAGCTGTACTTATGAATATGCTTGTATGCATCATTTGCTTCATAATGTTTTTCTGCCTTCTCAATTGTGAAATGGCGTTTTGTGCTCATCGCTTGAGTTCTTCCTTGTTCTCTACGTACTTACGTAGGAGGCGTGATGATGTCACACGAAACTCCGCCCCCCGCGGCCATCTCCAACTCAAGACTCCATTACATTATATGGGAAAAATAGCTTTCAGTTATGACCCTTATGCGTAGAATTTCGAAATGAAACCTGCCCAACTTTTGTAAGTAAGCTGTAAGGAATAAGCCTGCCAAATTTCAGCTTTCTACCTACACGGGAAGTTGGAGAATTAGTGATGAGTCAGTGAGTGAGGGCTTTGCCTTTTATTAGTATGTATGTGTGAGAAAATCCATGCTGTGAGAAAACAGTAAAAAGGAGGCGTGTCAGACGTCGTGGTACATTTTCTGATGTAGCTGCCGAAAACAACTTCGTGACGCTGCCACCAAATACACAAGACAATTACTTTGACAATCATGTTACATTATTTTTAAAATGTTTCCTTTTCTTTTTCATAACTTCTTTAACACATGACACAAGCTGCGGCCTTGGTATTTTGCTATATATATATATATATATCTCACAGCGACACTCATATCAATGACAAAACAATTACACTGACAATCATGTTACGTTATTTTTAAAAGGTTTCCTTTTCTTTCTCTTTCCTTCTTTAACACACTACTTCTTACTTCTCTGCTGCCAAGCGCGGGTATTCTGCTAGTTGTTACATAAAATAAGTGCAAACAAATCCAGTAGTTCATCAAAAATGAACTATCAAATAAGTATAGTAAAATTTTGTTTCACTGGGTGGTTCTGGACAAGTTTCTGGGCCTGTCTGTTATGAATAGATAGTAATTGTGCAGGGGATCATCTGTATGTGATACATCTGCCTAGTACCCTGTAAACCAGTGAACGGCAGCTTTAAAAGATGCCCTGCATCATTATCACACTGAATGCACATTATATGGTGTCAGTTTACCACCTATGCAAAAATCACCACTTCCTGTGCTTCACTATCACTAGAAGCTTACATTTTTAATTGGAAAAAAAATATGTCATTAGTTATTTTATAACATTTTGTTATTTAACACAATTTAAGGAAATTTTATTAATTTCAGTATTTTTATAGTCATGGAATAGTAAGACTACAAAATTTAATTTTGTTAATAAAAAATGACAGATAACCCCTGTGATCTATTGTTTAATTATATAAATACACTTACACAAGACATAAATCTTTGACCTGTCTGGTTATGTAAGCGCTTAGTGTGAAACAGGAAAACCAGCGATTGGTATGGGCCTTACATGCACACACAGATTCAGATTGTTTTTTAAAGCAACCCCTAACTGCATCAGTTCAATCCAGCTAACTTGATGTCACACGTAATGAAGCAGCGTTGAATGAAAAGTTTACTAATTGTAGTAGCAGGCAACCAGGACTTGATCATTTCCTTTTTAGCTTCTTGATAATGAACTTCCATTATCCCACCCATCCCTTACAATATGGGGCTGCCCTGTATTAGAGCATAAAATGCTGCATGCCACAGTGAATAAAATGGGATGCGATTTGTCCCATACTTCCGTAGACATTGTTTCATATATACACTAGTTCTTCACAGTGCAGAGAAAACATGGGAATCAAACCAGTAATACAAACAGATTGAGTTTCATTTTCATGTTGCACAAACTTTGCAAGTGGAAAGGAATGCGCGCTGAGATTCCAAATTAGTGCTATCCTTGCCATTAACACTAGAATTACCAGAGCCTACGAAAAAACTTGTAAATCCGTCCCACCTTAAATCGCTTCTTAAAACAGTTCTCACCTCTCTGCCAGCGTCTTCTGTTGATCTAAATGTGCTGATAAAAGAAAAGCTGCAAGTAGCCGGCTATTCCATCCCCCCACCGACTTAGAAAGTGCAAAAACTTCTCCCAGCTCATGCCTTGATTGATTTTCTGGGAGTGAAGTGGAGCTTGAATGGAAATAATAGATCGTTGTTTGGAACACACGCATTTCATGTCTGTTCCGTTTCTACAGTAATCTGTGTAAACACATTGTTAAAACAGAAACTTTTTTATATACTAGTAGTAGATGACAAAATGTAGGTATAAACTATATAATGTATGAAGCCTGAAGTCCAAAAATCAAAAGAAATATTTTCACAGAAGGTACAAATCTAACACAACAATTGCCCTTTTATTCAAAAATAACTGCAGAAACAAAAAGCCGCCTTAGCATGCAACATTGACACTTCTTTATTATGACTGCCTCTGTGGCGCAAAAGACTCAGCTGCCGACTGGCAATCAAAAGGTTGCGAGTTCGATCCTGCACCTCTCCGTATTGAGAAGTAAACTGCTCTTAGTCTTACTATTTTAGAATAAAAACATACATTTGATTTCAGTCTGTAACAGCCAGTGTAATTTATGGATACTTGTAAAGGTTAGCTTTGTTTTTTTGTTTTTTTTTTTAGTCAGTTTTATTATCTCGGCCACGTTCACGAGCCCAAACACACCCCACCCCCGCATCTGATACTGCTGTTTTCACACACACGCGCTGTAACAGAGGTAAACTCGGCTCCCTTCGACATCGGAGCAAGAATGCACATACCATTGCTTGCATACTAAAGTGTATGCACATACCACTGCATGCATACTAAAGTGTCAGCAGGCACTTTTTGTGGCATTACACACATTTTTAAGCATGCCCTCTACACACTACTTGTGACTTTAGGCTTTAGGAAGTAAGTAATTAAATAAAGATAAATCATGGATTTTCATCTATCGCGGGGGGTTCTGGAACGCAACCCGCGATCGAGGAGGGATTACTGTATAGTTATTGTGTAGGTATTTTAGACTTCCTTTACATTGTTCAGGTAACCATTTCCTTTATCATTCCAAAGAACTGTCACTTACCGAATGGTTTCCATGCCCGGAGATGGCACCTACCTTTTCCATTCTCTTTCTTACATATTACACGGCCATATCAGGCTCACTCTTGATATCCGGAGGTACATTGTGTCTTATGTATTGAATGACTGGGACAGGTTCAAGGTGTGAACTGATGACGGTACAGGAGATAATTATACTACACAGGAGCACTAAAAGAGTGAAATGCTTAAGCCCTTCACCTATGCATCTGCCGGTGAATTGTTCAGTTGTTTCTTTCAAGTGTACCAAAATGGCCAAATATTTTACACCTTTTGACAACCGCCAATGCCTCTTAAACATCTTTGATTGACAGGTGACGATTTCAGTAGTGGACACTGATGTTTATGAATGTTTAAACTCTCAAAAGCTAGATGTAAAGTTAGATGAAACCGGTTATATACTTACAACGCTTGACAGATGCCAAATGTCTCTTCAACACAAGTCCCACAAATACTGTCGTAATTGAAACAAATCATGAAACTCAAACCGATTATGACAGCAGCAATCCAAGCTGTGAGATTTGAAACAAGATTACTGTTTACATGGCCAACTGTACGTTGCATGCTCAAGAATAAGCTCAGCGCACAGCTTGGTCATATTACAACCGGAGGGCCGAACTCACAATGAGGTATACAAAGAGATACTTAACAAATAATTGGTATATTTTCCCTCAGTTTAAAAAGGTTTCATTTTCTTAATAAAAATTTTAAGGCAGTACTTCACCGCTGCGAAGCGCGGGTATTTTGCTAGTATGTTATATAGTTTATGCCTATATTTTGTCATCTACTAGTAGAATATAAAACACGTTTCTGTTTTAACAACGTGTTTACACAGATTACTGTAGAAACGGAACAGACATGAAATGCGTGTGTTCCAAACAACAATCTATTTCCACTCTAAAACTCCACTTTACTTCCAGAAAATCAATCAAGGCATGATCTGGGAGAAGTTTGTGCATGTTCTAAGTCGGTGGGGGGATGGAATAGCCGGCTGCTTTGCAGCCTGATTTTTATCATCACATTTAGATGACAAAAAGACGCTGGTGGAGAGCTGTGAACGATTTTAAGAAGCGATTTAAGGTGGGACGGATTTACGAGTTTTTCTTAGGCTCTGGTAATTCTAGTGTTAAACTATGTTTGCACATAGTCAGTTTAAAATTTACTACAAATAAAACACACACCAACCAGTCACCTTGCACAGTACACAGAGGAACATCCAGAACAAGACACTACATGCACCCGATGTCTGCTAATGCAAGTCCACCCAACAAAGATGGTCCAGGTTTAGGTCTGAATGGAACAGAGAATGTCAATGGTCAGCCCCTTTCCCTGTCAACACACACACACTTGACATCAAGCTTTTTCACACCCATGTGCAAGCAGCTAAATAGCAGATGACAAACTGGAATCTCTTACTTTCCTACAGCTCACTAACAGGGGTGCGGAAATCCAACGCCCGACACGGGTAAATTGACCGTCGGACAAGCGTGTTTTCTGGTTTCAGCTGTCCGCGGGCAAGTGCAATTTTCTGGAGAAAAAAAAAGAATTAAAATGTGCAATGCAGGGCACATTTTTACCACTACTTTCAAATTTTAAACATTTAGGTACATACTTCGTGCGGAAACAGTCTACTTAGGCATGTTCTTCATGTCTCAAATTGGTATTCAATATTGTTTACAAAATGACGGCTGATTTTTCAAAGGGGAAGCACTCTTGTGGTCTTACATAAGTATTTTACCCTACTATTTACATGATTGGAGATGCTGTCATTTTTTTTATCATGCCGACATTATGATGTAATTTGATGATTTTTCATTATAATCCATAACATATATTATTGACAAAATTCATTTTTTCTACATAAAAATGCGGTCATTTCACCTACAATGCAATTGTTTGCCAGATAAAGCTTGTTAGGTAGTTAATCTTTCCTGAAATTTGCGATTTCGCGTAGGTTGTGATATATTGAGGAGTTAAGAAATTTATTGCGTGACATCAATTTTGATGAGATGTCTATAGATCGTTTCTGATTAGAGAATTTTTCATATAAAACAAGTTGGTTTCGCGCTGTCAGTTTATTAAAAATAAAGAAAACATTCTAATGGTTTCCAAAAGTTATGAAAATATCAATAAACGTCTTCACTTAGACACGATTATTTATGGCAGGTGTGACGAGACTCCAAAAAACTGGATATTTGAATGGGTATCCCACAGGTTTAACTGAAATATTGTGTAAATGCTGGGTTCGTGATCTGGAGGTCGGAGACACGAACACAGAATTCAATGGATGTTTTTCTGAGCGGGCTTTCTTTATTGCATGTTTGCTGTGTCTCTTATGTACTAAACCCCCAGTTCCTATCCTTTGTCTTTCTCCATATAACCAATCACCACACGATAAACGTCTTTGTGAAATTAAAACTACAGTAGTTATAAACCTAGACTTCAGTTTTCAGAACTTTAAAAAAAAATTTCGTTATACGTTTAATTATGCCATCCATTCAGAGGTCTAAGCTTATAACTAGTTTTAATTTCACAAATACGTTTATCGTGTGGTGATTGGTTATGTGCAGAAAAAAAAAAAAAAAAGGATAGGAACTGGGGGTTTAGTATGTCAGATAGAGACAGGAGTCTAAAAGTAAGAAAAAAGTTTGTTCAATTGAAAAATCGTTTTCTAAAGCTGAACGCTCGGAGGTTAAGCGTTATGCTAGGCTGTTCAATACTGCTTCTTTAGAAGAGTTTGACCCACGACCAGCTGTGGAATTCTGGCTGTCACCTGGCAACAGGCACATCACTCATAAAAAACCTGAAAAGTCATCAGCATTCACTTCTGCAGGACCAGCAGTCCAGAAACCATGCAGTTCAACTCAAGCAGAAATGAACAGCATTCAGCCCATGCTGTCCGAGATGGTAAAGATTCTTGGGGGAGAAAATGTTGCAAGACAAAAGCTGAAGAACATGGCAGAAAATGAATCAGGACAGTGCTCTGTTATGTAACTAATATATGAAACAGAACTAGTGTAGCTATAATGAAGGCATTGTTTATTAGCCAGTTAAAATAAGGGAATCTTTTATATACTGTTCTAGAGCAAGGTGGCAAAATACTATTTCCTGAAAGAACTTTTTTCAGTTTTAAAATGGAAGGCAGTTTTGGTATCAATAAAAGAGATCATAAAAAATAAACTATTTTTCACTTTTGTTATTTGTTTATGGGCAAGTGAATTCAACTGGCAGACAAGTGGATTTTCTAGGTTTGTCTGTGGACAAGTAGAAACAAATTTGATTTCCACACCCCTGACTCACATTTACCCCAAAAGGAAACATGGTATGTTTGTTGTTAACTACAGTACTATGTAAATGTTTGGGCACCCCTGATAAAAAGAACTATCAATTTATAACTTGCTAAGCTTTTGAGGCAGCGACTTCATTTTAACATATTTTATACCTTATGGAAACAGCAACGTTTCAGTAGTAAAATACTTTTTATTGGGCCGAAAGAACCAATGTAATGTGCATTTAAATAAAAATAGGTGGGTGCATAAATTGGAACACCACAAAGGAATAATCCCATTAATATTCATCAGAGCCTCCTTTTCCTATAAAAAAAAACAAAAAAAAAAACCAACAGCCTATAGACACATCCTATAGCCACTGACAAGTCCCCGAATTCTGGCTGGTGGTGTTTTGGACCATTCTTCCATACCAAATTCCTCCAGTTCAATCAGGTTTGATGGCTTCCGAGCATGGACAGCCTCCTTCAAATCAATCCATACATTTTTGATGTTCAGGTCTGGGGACTGGGATGGCCATTCTATAACATTATACTTGTACATTTGCAAGAACTCTCTGGTAGATTTTGAATGGTGCAGTGAATCATTGTTGTGCTAAAACATCCAACCCCGGCATAACTTCAACTTTGTGACAGACTCTGGGAAGAATTCATGTGGCCCTCAACTTAAACAAGGTTTCCAGTAACTGTGCTAACCACACAGCCCCATAACATGGACCCACCTCCAAATCTTACAGCTGGGAGCAGGTTCTTCTCCTGGAATGCTGCGTTTTTGTTGCCATTCATAGCACCTCTGGTTGTGACCAAATAACTCTACCTTAGTCTCATCTGTCCCCAGTATTTTTTCCCCCCCTAAATGTTTCTGGCTTGTCCAGATGCGCTTTTGCATACCTCATGAGCCTCTTCTTGTGGTGAGTACTTAAAATAAAAAAATAAAAAAAAAAAACACAAAAGGTATTTTGCGCATCAACATTCTACCAAGCTGTCCCCGGTGCAAAGCGTGCTTATCTATGGAACAATGTACAATGACACCATCAGCAGCAAGATGTTCTTGTAGCTCTCACAACCAGTTTCATCGATAGCTTCACATCCAGCTTTTGAGAGTTTAAACATTCATAAACATCAAAGTGTCCATTACTGAAATCGTCACCTGTGAATCTAAGATGTTTAACAGGCATTGGCGGTTGTCGTAAAGTGTAAAATATTTGGCCATTTCAGTACACTTGAAAGCGACAACCGAACAATTCAGCAGCAGCCATCAACTCACATGCAGAACCATAGGTGAAGGGCTTAAGCATTTCACTCTTATAGTGCTTCTGTGTAGTATAATTATCTCCTGTACCGTCATCAGTCCACACCTTGAACCTATCCCAATCATTCAATACATAAGACACAATGTTCCTCCAGATATCAGGCTCACTCTTGATATGGCCGTGCAATATGTAACAAAGAATGGAAAAGGTAGGTTGTAGCGGGGCTACATAGTAGTAATAGTGTTTGTGTTCGTACCACGTGCGTCTTGTTTCCATCATCCCGTTTACTCTGTGTGTGTGTGTGTCAGTGAATGCCGTCCCCCTTTATGATGGAAGGAGATTGCAGCCCCAAACCTGGAAAACACCGGTTTTCAATTAATCAATTACATTCGTCACAGGACTATAAAAACAATCAAGAGAAGAGGAAGAGGAGGGAGAGAAGGAGATTTTCGTTATACGACCACGAACTACCTGTACTTGCTGTATTTCACATCGTGCATTTCCATCCAGTTTGTTTTTCATTCCGCCGGACTGACTCCAACACCCTCATCATTGAGAGACCCCGGGGTCGGATCATTTTCCACCACCACCGAGGATACGGTGAGGCTGTTCCATTTGTGTTTCCGGGAATTACAAACACTCCATATATCGGTTAACCAGTCATCTGCATTCAGGACAATTGTTACTCGGACTCAAGTTCACGACCGTTCATTTCCGTATTTCATTCATTCTTTTTTGGTATTTGTGTTGTTTGTTATATGTTACAAGGGCAAGGGAGGGGTAGTTATATTCATCTAGGGATTTGTCACAGTGTTGCTTTGGTGGAGGGATATTTATAATTTATTTAGCTTTTCTGTTTCATTTAATACATTTTATCAGTTTAAGTTTACATATCTGTTTTGCTTTTGTGCTTATTTCCACCGTCGATTGTGGGGGGAAAGGTTTAATTTGTTAAAGGTACGGCTTGATTAGATTCAACCTCAGCAATTAATCCAGGCCACAGGTCTTGGAGGTGTAGCTGCCGGCCGGGTAAGGGGCGGCCGTTACAAGGTGCCATCTCCCGGCATGGAAACCACTCAGTAAGTAACAGTTATTTGATCGATAGTGATCACCTTCAGTTGGAACGATAAAGGAAATGGGTACCTGAACAATGTAAAGCAAGTCTAAAATACCTACACAATAACTACAATCGTTTAACAGTGGAGAAGCCGTGGATTAAATAAAAAGGCTATATAGTTATCAGCAGGGAGACATGAATCCCGTGGCGAAGCAAGGAAGGGAATGTAGAGACTGGAGCGACAGACTGCCTTATATAGGCAGGCAGCCAACAATGTGGGAGGCGCTGGGATAGGGGACCCAACGCCACCTCACACGGTGACCGAGCGGCAGGCTATGGACGTATATATGTACACAAGTAGGATCCAGTTAGCGTTGGGAACCCCTCATACCAAATTTTTGGAAGATGGGCCCATAAGTAACAAAAACCATTGGAAAGTTCAATATGGCGGCCGACAGTGGCGTCATACCACCGAAATAAGTATGTACATCGGTTTCAGTTAGCGCAGGGAAGCCGCCTACCAAATTTTGCGAAGATGGGGCCATAAATAAGAAAGTTCAACATGGCAGACATTGTCGACCGTTGTGTAGAATTTCTAAATGAAACCTGCTTAACTTTTGTAAGTAAGCTGTAAGGAATAAGCCTGCCAAATTTCAGCCTTCTACCTACACGGGAAGTTGGAGAATTAGTGATGAGTGAGTGAGTCAGTCAGTCAGGGAGGACTTTGCCTTATTAGTATAGATAACTCAATAATGCTACATTGAGAATTTTGGTCTGACAAACATCCCCTTGTCTACATTTCTCTAGTTTTTTAAAAAAAAAAAAAAAAAGCCATATTGTTGTGATCCTCTCTTATGAAGACAAAGCAAATCATCACGCAACCTCAGAGGGGTGCCCAAACTTTTACATAGCACTGTATATTTTAGCTACTGTGGCCTACAATAGCCAATATTGCACTGTAACAAAACTAGGCAATAATCAGTACACAATGATCATGCTGATATTTCCGTCAATTTGGACTGAAGGTTAAGACAGTTAAACTTATTTTATATTTACAATAGCCAAAGCACCAGGCATTGCCTGGATATATCTGTAGAATAAATTAAGGGGAGCAAAGGTGTTTTTTTAAAATTGTGACACTGTTATTGCTCGCTGTCCCATCTGTTATTTACACTGCCTCTCCATCAATGTCTGTGCTCTTGTAAGGAATTTTTTTTTTTTGGGTCAAACTGGATTCCAGAATTGTGATAACTCCATACTGCGTCGTAACCATGAAAACTGTAATATCTAACTTATTATCTTTGTTCAAGGTCGAAGGACAGCTCATAGTGTCTAAGGTGGCTAAAACTACCATCCCAAATACCAACGTGGAGCTACCCGGGTTTAGCACAGTTAGAACAGACAGAGACGCAAATACCTGTGGGAAGCAGAAAGGAGGACTCGCTCTCTATGTGAATACAAGGGGTGCAACATTGGACATATAAACGTTAAAATCTCCAATTGCTGCAGGGACATTAAACTGATGGCCGTAAGTCTGGGTGCCTATTACTTGCCAAGAGAGTTTGGACATGTGATAGTTATTGTTTACATCCCCCCTCGATAGCAAGTGACATCATCCATTCCGCAGTTGCTAAGTTACAAACACAGCACCCTGAGGCTCTTGTGCTAATCGCTGGAGACTTTAACCATGTAACGCTGGATAAAACATTACCTGCCTTCTTCCAGTATGTACACTGTAACACCCGGGGAAATAGGACTATTGACCTACTGTATGCAAACGTTAAAAAGACACATACAGCGCCACCCCCGCTGCCTGCACTTGGGAAAGCAGTTCATAACCTGGTTCTGCTTCAGACTCACTACAAGACAAGAGTGAAGGCGCTACCTACAACCACACGATTATTCAGGAAGTGGTCCCCTGAGGCAGAGCAGGCTCTGAGAGACTGCTTTGGAAATACAGACTGGGATATACTGCCGAGTGCACAACTGATTACATCAACTTCTGTATGGACATTGTAGTTCCAGTAAGAACAGTACGCTGCTATGCTAACAACAAGCCATGGATTACAAGTGACCTCAAGGGCCTTTTGAACCAGAAGAAAAGGGCTTTTAAAGGCGGTGATCAGTATGAGCTCAAGTGCGTGCAGAAGGAACTCTGAGTCCAGCTCAGGGCACCGAAGGAGCAGTACAGGAGAAAGCTGGAGCAGAAATTGCAGAACAGCAGCATTAAGGAAGTGTGGGATGGGATGAAGATCATCACTGGCTGCAGCTCTAAGCGGGGTGCCACCATCGAGAGAGAAGTGGAGAGAGCAAACCAATTAAACAACTTCTTTAACAGGTTTGACCACCATAACCCACTCTCACCTCGGAGTACTTCATCCTCCAACCATCCTTCTGCTGATACAATCATAGGTGAGACATCCCCAACCACAATTACAGCAGCACAGGTGAGCAGAGAGCGGAGGAGTTTTCATGCCAGCAAAGCAGCAGGTCCAGATGGTGTATCGCCACGACTGCTGAAGGCATGTGCGTTGGAACTGGGGAGTCCTCTACAGCGCATCTTCAACCTAAGCCTGGAACAGGGGAGGGTCTTGAGGCTTTGGAAAACATCTTATATCACCCCAGTCCCAAAAGGTATCACGTCCTAGTGAGCTGAATGACTTCCGACCTGTTGCTCTGATGTCACATGTGATGAAGACCATGGAGCGGCTGCTGCTTCACCACATGAGGCCACAGGTCCGCCACACCCTCGACCCTCTGCAGTTCGCATATCAGGAGAAGGTGGGAGTGGAGGATGCCATCATCTATATGCTACACTGATCCCTCTCCCACCTGGACAGAGGCAGTGGTGCTTTAAGAATTATATTTTTGGACTTCTCTAGCACCTTCAACACCAATCAACCTCTGCTCCTTAGGGACAAGCTGACTGAGATGGGAGTAGACTCACACCTGGTGGCATGGATCGTGGACTATCTTACAGACAGACCTCAGTATGTGCGTCTTAGGAACTGCAGGTCTGACATTGTGGTCAGCAACACAGGAGCGCCACAGGGGACTGTACTTTCTCCAGTCCTGTTCAGCCTATATACATCAGACTTCCAATACGATTTGGAGTCCTGCCACGTGCAAAAGTTTGCGGAGGACACTGCTATTGTGGGCTGCATCAGTGGTGGGCAGGAGGAGGAGTACAGGAAGCTAATCAAAGATTTTGTTAAATGGTGTGACTCAAATCACTTACACCTGAACACCAGCAAGACCAAGGAACTAGTGGTGGATTTTAGGAGGCCCAGGCCCCTCATGGACGCTGTGATCATCAGAGGAGACTGTGTGCAGAGGGTACAGACCTATAAATACCTGGGAGTGCAGCTGGATGACAAATTGGACTGGACTGCCAATACTGATGCTCTGTGTAAGAAAGGTCAGAGCCAATTATACTTTCTTAGAAGGTTGGCGTCCTTCAACATCTGCAATAAGATGCTGCAGATGTTCTACCAGACGGCTGTGGCGAGTGCCCTCTTCTACGCAGTGGTGTGCTGGGGAGGCAGCATAAAGGACATCTCACACCGGGACAAACTTACTGGAAATAAATGCCAACATTATTCAAAGTTATTGTCCGTTTTTACATGCATTTTTATTACTCTTTAATTTAATATTGTTTTTTTTTTTTGTTTTTGTATCAGTATGATGCTGCTGAATTATATGAATTTCCCCTTGGGATTAATAAAGTATCTATCTAGTGCTAAAATTATAAAGAAAGGCAGATTAACTCCTGCTTTAACAACCCTTTGATTCTCCTATATGATGCACTGCATTTCCTATCTTGATCAAGCCTTACCCAATGCCCATCTGCAAAAGCACACGGTACTTTTTATGTTACAGTAGAAAGAAGCAGCTTGTGGCACTGCCTGGGGAAATATCTGGTCATTGTATCTCAATTCCACCTCAAGTATTTTCAGATGTTTCACTTTCTCTGACCCAGCAGGTGGCACTGGTGTGCAAACTGTAGCACACAGAGAGGGAAAAAACAAACACCCCACACACACACTGGGAACAGCATAGTCAAAATATTGAAATTTGGTCCAGATAAGTCAAAGGGCATAGTGTCACATAGGGAACATACAAGCATTCTATTCTGCAGTATATATGGTACCCTTAATGTTTGGGACACAAATTTTTTTCCTTGATTTGCCCCTCTGCACTCCACAGATTAAAATTACTAATCACATTTGAATTGCTTGAATTAAGAGCACATTGCAGACTTTTATTGGCAACTCTTTTTCTACATGGTCCTCCAATTTATGGCACCAAAATGTTCAGAACATAGCAATAGCAGGTATATTAAAGAACGTATATTTAGTACTTTGTATATCCCTTGCATGCAATGACTGCTGTAATTCTGTAATTCATATATCAGGTGCTAAGCATGTTCTCCGATGACAGCCATCTTTAGCTACTGCTTGTTTTGAGGGCTTGTCCCAATAAGTTCTCTCTCCAGCTCAATTGGATTTAAACTGGGCGACTGGCTTGGCTATTCAAGAATTTTCAAATTTTTGAACTTGAAAGACTTCTGCGTTGCCTTAGCAAGATGTTTGGGATCATTCTCTTGTTATAGGATGATGTGCCATTCAATGAGTTTGGGGGGCATTTACTAGAACTTGAGAAGATGCTTCAATACACTTCAGAATTTATTGTGACACTGTCATCAACAGTCATACAAGCCCAAGTCACAACAAACCCACCACTACATTTAACAGAAGATGTGATATGCTTTGGATCTTGGCCAGTTCCTTTTCAGCTCATTTTGCTCTTGCCATTTCTCTGGTATAGGTTCATCTTTGTCTCATCTGTCTTAAGCTTTTTTCATAATTCTGCTGGCAGAAAGTAGTATCTGACACGTACACATTTACCTCCTGAAGACTGCTTCTGATCTGTCAGACAGGCATTTGGGGTTTTCTCTTTACCATAATGAGTATTCTTCTGTCATCAGCAATGCTGGTCTCCTTGGCCAACCTGTCCCTTTGTGATTACAGGGTTTGTCAGTGTGTTCTTTCTTCTTATTGATATTACAAGATTTTACAGATGTCTCTAATGTTTTTCAGCCTCTTAATGGCTTCTTACTTTCATTGACACTGCTCTTGTCCTCATGTTGAATAATGGCAACTTCAAACTCCAAGGTTAGTATGTAGAAGAAAGCCTAGGTATCTCATTCTTTAACTAATGAAGCAATTTAAAACTGTTTGATTTGTAATTTTAAATTGTGGAAAAGATGGGTAAAGGAAAAATGTGTCTGTCTCAATTTAATATTATAGAGAGCACTGGATATAGATTTATATTTATTTGCTTAGATTCTTTTATACAAAGCAACTTACAAAGGAGGTCAATATAATTGAGTAACATCAGTCTAGGGGACTGTTTTGAACAAGTGTAGCAGGATAGGTTACAAAAGTTGATCACCACAAATGCAGATCTACAATGCTTGCATAATAAATATATCAAGTTTGACAGATATTCACTGAGCAAAAAAACATTCATTCATTATCAATTTGACAGACACAGAACAGCAGCATTTAAACAATCACTTCTTAAACACACTGAGGGAGTCAGCAGCTTGGATGGAGGTGGGTAGCTTGCTCCACCAACTATGATCTACAGATGAAGAAAAATGATAGAGAGATAGATTTGTGTGAGTGCGTTCACTTCAGTTACGATTTGTAAGCCATATTTACCCCATTAACTTTCTCCAAATACAGAACCCTATGACTCACAAGTGTCAAATGAACAATAAAGATCAGGAATAAAAAATTCATTACATTGGCACATTAAGTTAAGATTTTAAATCTTAAAAAAAAAAAAAATTACAATTAAACCACACAGTTTTGTTTGTAGCAAAATACTATTATTTATCTATACTAATAAAAGGCAAAGCCCTCACTCACTCACTCACTGACTCATCACTAATTCTCCAACTTCCCGTGTGGGTGGAAGGCTGAAATTTGGCAGGTTCATTCCTTACAGCTTCCTTACAAAAGTTGGGCAGGTTTTATATCGAAATTGTACGCGTAATGGTCATAACTGGAAGCAGTTTTCTCCATTTACTGTAATGGAGATGAGCTTGAACGCCGTGGGGGCGGAGTTTCGTGTGACATCATCACGCCTCCCACGTAATCACGCAGTACATAGAAAACCAGGAAGACCTCAAAAAAGCGCTGAAGAAAACATGCATTATATAATTGAGAAGGCAGCGAAACAATAAGAAGCGAGCGAGTGACATATACAACCATGTTCATGAGTTCTGCTAATTCGGAAACGAAGCACGATGTAAACCTACACTTTAAATTAAGTTCATAGACAGGCTGCGCTGGCGCTTGTAATTTAGTGCCTGCCCATATAAGGCCGTCCGTCAGCGCAATCCAATAGCAAACTCCCACTAAATATTCACGGGTGAAGGACTGTGTTTATGGAGAGGAAGATGAGATGGTCAGGGTGGTGTTTGACACAAACTCAGCGAAACTGCGAGAGAAAGTTTTAAGTGCCAGGACTAAGGTAACATTAAATACAGCCATGGACATAGCACGAGATGGCACCAGCACAGCTGGGAACCTTCGATGCATGTACACCGAAGCGGCTCACGTGAACTGGCGCAGTGCACAGATAAAAGGCAACAGTTCCAAAGAGCTGAACAAAACCGAATTACACAATTGAAAAGGCAGCAAAAAATATGAAGCGTCTGATAAGCATATTCATAAATCCAGCTACTGCGGAAACAAAGCACAAGGTGGAAAAAGTCAATGTCCCGCTAAAGGAAGACAGTGTAAAAAAAACCCGTGCATGCAGTGTGTCAGGTCTCAGATAAAGAAGATGAGCTGTTTATTGATGCAGTAAGAAACGAATCGATGAATGAAACCTGTCATCTTTACAACGATTGACAAACACGGAATGTAACTTGAACACAACACATCCTACAAATACGAACCTGATTGAAAGAAATAATGATAATCAAATCCTTGATGACAGCAACACTCAGTAAAACTCACAAAACAAATACTGTATATTGACAGTCATGTTACGTTATTTTTAAAATGTTCCCTTTTCTTTTTCTAGCTTTTTTAACACACTACTTCGAGATCGAGATCGAGAGAGAGATATACCTATACCGATCTACATACTCGAATAATGGATACTTTATTCACCATCAATGATTGTTTTGGTAAAGCCATACTCAGTGTATTCATTAGATGAACGGTAAAAAAGTAACAGCGAGGGGAGGATGCAGGCTGTAGTCTTGGCGTCAACTCTATTTGAATTGCGCGATCACATTTGAAAAAATATATCTTTTCAAGTTCTATTTAGTCCATATGTGTCAAACTCAAGGGCAGCGGGCCACATCCGCCCGGCGTGTAATTATATCCGCCCCGAGATCATTTTATATACTGTATTATTGTTATTAAAGCCCGGGTATATGAAGCGCTGGTAACACAATAAACTACAGATCCCATAATGCAGCGCTTCAGCCGCCTTGCCGAACAAGTTATTGCGAAGCTAGCTCACACGATGCTGAAGAGAAAAGTTGATTCTGAAAATAGAGCCTTTAAAAACCGATGGGAGGCTGAGTATATGTTTACTGAACCCGTGTGTCTCATTTGTGGAGCTAATGTGGCTGTAATTACAGAATTTAATCTAAGACGGCACTATGAGATAAAACATCAGGGTAACCTGAATGCAATGCAGAAGATACAGAAAGCAGCATAATTAAATAAGAATCTGACACTTCAGCGGACGTTTTAACCCGTGCACAATCACAAAGTGATTTCAAGTGAAGCTGCTTTTATGGGAGACACAAATGCACCTTGCCCCACTTTCCCTGTTGCCAAGTAATGTTAAACCAAGTCGTCACTACGGTGTTCCCAAATACGCACTTTGCTGATAAACTGAGCGCACTGCGCACTGAGTTTGCACGGCGCTTTGGTGACTTTGAAGAACAAAAAAAGTCCGTCTACATGCGGCTCGAACCTTGTGCATGTTTGGTAGCACATATCTGTGTGAGAAGCTCTTCTCAGTGATAAAGACTAACAAAACAGCACACAGGAGTCGCCTCACTGATGAGCACCTGCAATCCATCCTGAGAATCTCCACAACACAGAACCTCACACCAAACAGAAGCGAACCTGTGGCCAAAAAAGATGCCAGGCGTCCAGCTCTAAAATGACATATGAGCAAAGACAACTGAATGATTTGATTTGTTATTGCTGAAAGGAACACATTTTATTTATATTTCCAGGTTTTGTTATGCAGCATGTTCATATTTGAATTTGTATAATTTTGACAGGATATATTTTTATGGAGAGCAAAATATTATAAGTTGTTTAAGGTTTGAGTTGATTTATTCACGAATAATATTCCTGTCTGTTTTTACCATTCCTACCAAAGATATTTCTGTCGACTAAATAAAAATTCCTTCTATTTAAAATTTAAATAGAACTTGAACAAATATGATAGTTCATAATATCCACTATATAACTATATATATATATATATATATATATATATATATATATATATATATATATATATACATACAACATATATATATATATCATATATACATATATACATAATATAATATATATATATGACAATCAACACTCATCACTACAGTGACAAAACAATTACATTCAAAATGTTACGTTATTTTCAAAATGTTTCTTTTTCATTGCTTCTTTAACACACTACTTCTCCGCTGCGAAGCGCGGGTATTTTGCTAGTTAATTATATATATATGTTCATTTAGCCATTCACTTCTTGAGCTGGTTCTCTTTTAAAATAGAGAGAACACAAAAGCTTCAAATTTATTCTGAGTCAGTGGCTAGAACATTCCGACCTTTCCTTCAAATGGAAAAACTCTTAAGGCCTACATAAACTGCCCTCCTTGACATACACAAAAAAAAAAAAAAACCACCACACTTCATAACTGCAGCTTCACCTTTGCCTACATCCATTAAATGTATAACAAACGGATCCTCTACTGCTTTCATGTGCTGGTATATGCACCATACGGAATAAATGAGACTATTTTAAAGCTTAAATTTGGTATAACTAAGGCTTTAATCAACTTTTCACTTAAGAGTTTTTAGTTAGCACTGAAGAGCAGTATGGAGTGACTCAGCAATCACTGTGCACCATCTGCTTTGATTATTTTATATAAGAAAATGCACACTAGTTGCTTGGTAATCCTAACATGCTGTTTCACTTAAAACTGCACTTGTGTTTCCTCTGATGTACCAAATATATAATGTAAAGCACTGGAAGATTTGCTCGCCAATCACGCAACCCCCAAGACACCTGGTCCATGGCGATTTTCTCTTTTTCAAGTAATATTTCTGTTTGTTTGTGCTACTGCGATCTTTACTTTTTTATACTTTCTAATTTTCCTACTTTAATATCCTTTAACTTTCTCCACGTGTATCGTGCCTTTTTATTTTTTTGAGCCTTTCGAATTCCACTGCTTTCATAGTCTAACCTGCTCTGTATATGTATAGCACCAACATTTGTGAATGTCTTTATAAAGTTCTTTGTCCTTTACCTTTTTAATTCTGAGCCCAATTGGACAAAATTCTTTTTTTTGTCTGTCAATATGGGGTGCAGTGTGTACATTAATGAGGAAAAAAATTTATTTAAATGATTTTAGCAAATGGCTGCAATATAACAAAGAGTGAAAAACTGAAGGGGTTCTGAATACTTTCCGTACCCACTGTATCCGGGACACGAAGGTACAATGCAACAAATACCCAGAGTAGTGCTGAGCAGTATGAACAAAAAATTCTATATCATGGTATTTTTCAAAATTATACCCGTTTCACGGTATTCAACAGTATTTTTTTCCCCATGCATGAGTGGATGTTAACCACATTTTCCATTGCAATTACTGCAGAAGACTGGCTAGGAATAACCTATTCCACTGTCCTGAGAATTGTACAAAAACACGTAATGTGCACACAAGTATTAATACAGGTTTGTAGGGCCCCATAAAGTGATAGTTTTCAATTAATGAACTGAAGGAATCACATTGCATGACAGTTGCTTTTATTGAACAAATTTTTGCAAACTTAAGATAAAATTGACAACATATTCTCAACCATCCAAAGAGGCATTTAGACTCGGAGGTGCTTGTCAAAAGTTGTATTGCACTGAACATGTCTTAGAAAACGAATAAATAGTGAATATTTTTTGTAAACCAACTACACTGTTAATGTTAATCTCTGTCCACTGACACATTGAAGTGACTTTTTAAAACAACTTTACCATCATTAAAAACTGAATAATATTTAAACTAATAAATAACAAAACAAATAATGGTGCAACTTCCAGCAATACCATTACTTCAAGCCAAGGTGCACTACACAGTATTCACCAAATAAAACAAATGCAACTTGATGATAACAGCTTTACCAACTGGACCATCATTAAGGCAAAATGCATTAATATGGACCTTGCTTCAAGCTAAGCTATACACATAAATAATGAAACTGCAACTTGCATTTATAATGCTATTTGTGGTATAGCCCTACGGAAGCGTATTAGGGCCGCAATGGAAAAAAAAAAAAAACACCACTATGTCGAGAATAAAGAGTTGAGATTAAAGTTGACATTTCCTCTTTATTCTCATAGTTTATTTTCTCATTAAAGTAGAACATCGTAAACTAAACTTCACCCTAAAATCAATGTTTAAATTTACTAGAGATTTTCTCAAACCCCGTCACAAGTTAATGTAGCTCATTAAATGCTTTGTGTTAAGTGATCCCTGACCCAGTTTTTAAAATCGCTAAGCGCTTCTTAAAAACGGACTTCCTCTACGCTAAGAGGAGGCGCAGTAAGGGATCGCTGCACGGAACACATTCACTCCATGATATTCCTGCTCTCTGAAAATTTAGAATGCCAAGATAAATACTGGAGATCATTTTCATGATGAAATGCATTAAAGCAGGTATTAAAAATGCATGGTAGTATGGCGGAAGTGCTGTTCCCTCACAGTAAGGAGTCCCCAGGTGTACGTTCAGTGTAAACTTAATGGCAGGTGTGACGAGGCTTCAAGAAACTGGACGTATGAATGGGTATCGCACTGGTTCAACTTAAATATTGTGTAAATGTTGGGTTCGTGATCTGGTGGTCGGAGACACAAACACGGAAAAATCAATGGATGTTCTTCTGAGCGGGCTCTCTTTATTGCATGCATGCGGTCACTATCCAACGTACCAAACCCCCAGTTTCTATCCTTTTTTTTTTTCTCCACATAACCAATCACCACACGATAAACATCTTTGCGAAATTAAAACTAGTTATAAAAAACTTAGACCACGGAGTGTTCAGAATTTACTTATTTATTTTTTAAATATATTCGTTATACAGGTTTAAATATGCCATTCAGTCAGGATTGCGTCCATCCCAGCAAACACTTCGTGCGAGGCAGGAGCAAATCCTGAACGAGGAGCCAGCACATCGCAGGGTAAATACGAGCAATACATAAACTAGCAGGGTCAATATAGCGTAACAAAACTCCACATCCTACATGACTTTGAAGGGAAGCTGAAGCACACCGAGCAAACCCACCAGAAAAACATGCAAATTCAAGGCAGGGAACACCCCAGGACACCATTGCTGCGAGGCAGCAGTGCAACCTCCAAGCCACCGTGCCCCCACATGATTAATGAATGCTTATTTCATTTCATCATGAAAATATCAAGTATTTATCTTAGCATTCTAAAATGTTCAGGGAGCAGGAATATCATGAAATTAATGTATTCTGTGCGCTGCCTGCGCTAGAGGAAGTCAGTTTAAGAAGCACGTAGCGATTAACACAGCTCGGGAACACTACACACAAGCATTTAATGTGCTACATAACTTATGACGGGGTTTGAGAAAATCTAGTAAATTAAATATTCATTTTAAGATGAAGTTTAGTTTACAATGTTCTACTTTAATAACAAAATTACGAGAATAAAGTTAACATGTCGACTTTATTCTCGTCATAAGCATCGAGATTAAAGTGGAAATGTCGAGAATAAAGTCAACATGTTGTCACACTATTACACAGTACCCATTTACATTACACAGTATTGAAAAAAAATAAATAAAACAAGTACAACTTGGCTTACAGTATTATCCAGTAGTATAGAAACAGTATTCACACATTTGAACATAATGGTGCACATCCGACCTTTTAAAACCATAAAATCTCCAGACACAGCTCCTTTTTTCGGCAGAAGTTCTACTGTGTCATCATGTTCAATTTTATCGGCTGCTACAGCTTCAGTTTCAGAAAGTTCTGTCCATTTTCACTGCTCAATAACTCCACTAACACATGTACTCTGTTGCGTGTTTAGCAGTGAAATAAGTCTCCCCTTAAACAGTTTCCCACTGCGCCACGTTCTAAACGTTGTTTAGGCTATATAAACCAGTGTTGCGGTGTAAGAAAAACCCCATATCATAATAAAAAAACTTTTTTTGGCATGAACCAGTATACCGCCCAGCACTAAAATAAAATTGGTAGAGATAACTTCACTTAAAAGCTGAATGGCAAATTGCACATTAAAAGATACAAATCAATATTAGAGCTACACATGAAAGATCTCAGGACTTTATTTCTTCATTTGTCAGTTAAAAGCAAACGGAAATGGCAAAATAAGCTTTACTGTGAGACAGCCACAAGAAAAATCAAAGCTGAAAGCTTATCTGGTGCCAAGTGCAAACACAAAAAGCAGTACAAGAGCATTTCTCCAAAAGAAACATAGCAACCATAGTTAATAAAGATACAAACACTGTTTCTACAGTGTTGTTTAAATTTTGCAATTTTTAGCAATGGTGTATACAGTTGGTTTCAGTGTTGAATACAAATATCCAGATTTGATACATTCTCTTCCCTCATTGGTTATATAGATCAATGGTTTACTATTCACTCTCCAGTTAATAAGTTCGTTCAAAAAACAGTTTGGTCTGATCATCATGTGCCAGTTCCTTTATTCCTGTCACTGTCAAGGGCCAGAGATGCCTTGAAAGCTTGCATATTATAATCGATTTAGTTAGCCAATAAAAGGTGTCATTTTACTTGACTTCTCGTTATATCCATAATGGCTAGCATGGTACAACACCCTAGTACTACAAACAGCATTAAGAATATTTTTAACCAAAAGGTTTGCTTCAATTGTATCAGTAAGTTTCATTTTTTACTTGCTTACACCTTCCGCTATATTGTAAGCATTCACTTAGACACAAGAGGCAATGAGATGAACAAACTTGGCACTCAAATAAAAGCAATGAAGCTTACACCAATAAATAAGGGAAGGATAGGTGCATAAAAAGCAATACTGCTTGCCAGCTGTTACAAAAATGTGCAGTACAACATGAACTTAAGTTGAATAAAGGAAATAGTATTGCTTGACATTTTGAAACAAATAAGGATATCTGAATTTTTGTATTCCAACAATAAAAATAAGATGGCCTTTATTTGTTCTACAGCTATTTATACAGTTTAACAAAGTTAAAGTGCACAAAGCAGGAAAGCATTTCTAACATTGTCTCTATGTGAAGTCTGTTTCACTCTTCAGCTTGAGCATATTTTATTTCAGCCATACACTTTTAAAGCATCAGTAATACTAAAGTCAAATCAATTGACAAATGATGTTGCATTCTTAAGTTGTCAAAGGAAACTGTGTGTGTACCATATTAACCTATACTTTTGCTAATTTAGCATAATTTAGATTAACTATCAAATGTCTTGCATCAAGGAAAATGAGAGACCCAGGATTATTGCTACAACCTGCAACACTTAAAGGTACTAGAACAAAAAATAGGTAAGCTTAAACTTTAAAGGCCTCAGTTTCAAGCTTAAACTACTAATTAAGTTGCAGACATTAACCAGTTATCACAATGAGCACAAAGATTTAACAATAAAAATAAAACAATCGGCAATGGAATCATTAAAAACATTAAAGCATTAGTTGTTCATGGTGTTTAAGTGATGAGAAAATCAAAAAGTTTGTTTGCTTTCAGACAGAACTTCATTGTTGCCTATTATATGTGTTAATGCATTTTGTTCTCCAAAAAAAAAAAAAAAAAATAAATATATATATATTTATACTCACGCAGTGTATTCATAAGGCAACACTGACTCCACCGAATCCAGTCGATTCACAAACAATTCAATTTCTGACTGAAATGACAGAAGACAGGCAAAGTCAATATTTTACCAGGTGACCAACTAAAAATAATTAATTATTATCATATATAGGTGGTGAAGTGGGGAGGGAGAGACAGAGAAAGGTAAAGAGAAAATGAGAGACAGGGAATGATTAGGGGGCCAGAATGAATAGGTCATGGAGGGCAATTTAGCCTGGACATTGGGAAACTGTGTACTTTTTAGGAAGGAAGTACAGGGATATTATAACCAGAGAAAGTCAGGACCTCAGTTTTACATTTTATTCAAAGGACTGTGCCATTTTTAGAACACAGCTTGCCTCACCAACACGGCTTCAAGGAGCAACCCAAGCTTTTCCTGGATGGTCTCCCATCCAAGATCTGGCCAGGCCCGAATATGCTTAGCTTCAAAAAAATTTCATGCTGAAATGCATGTGGTAAGGCTGCTGGAAACTCACAAATTTCAGTTAATTCAAGTTATATAACATAACAATAGATTATCACCCTAAGCACCTAAAGAACTCTACAATGTGCATTTGAACATGCTTCCAAACAATGCTACTTGAAAACAATAACTGAAATGCACAAATACATATAGCTACACTAATGGAAGTAATTTCTGGTTATTTCCTCACTACTCAGTGTGAATTACTTGGAAACAAATATGCACTGAATTCCTCTTTGGCCATTAACTCCCAACAATGTAACTGGACTCAATATAGACCAAAAGATATAATTTCTTGGGTACAGAACAAAATAGAATAAAAACACATTACAAATATATACATATAGGGTGGTCCAGATCTAATTATGCAATTTTCATTACGCCATAACTTAAGTTTATTACATAGAAAAATCCCGGACCATCGAGAAGTGTGCGAATTGTCTTCGAACTGGAATCTCATATATATATATATATATATATATATATATATATATATATATATATATATATATATATATATATATATATATATATATATATATATATATATATATATATATATATATATATATATATATATATATATATATATATATATATAGTACTTAAAATTTTTATTAAGAAGAAAAATTAAACCTTTTTAAACTGAGGGAAAATATACCAATAATTTGTTAAGGATCTCTTTGTATACCACATTGTGACTTCGGCCCTCCGGTTGCAATATGACCAAGCTGTGCGCTGAGCTTACTCTTGAGCATGCAACGTACAGTTGGCCATGTGAACAGTAATCTTGTTTCAAATCTCACAGCTTGGATTGCTGCTGTCCTAATCGGTTTGAGTCTCATGGTTTGTTTCAATTACGACAGTATTTGTAGGACTTGTATTGAAGAGACATTCGGCATCTGTCAAGCGTTGTAAGTATACAACCGGTTACATCGATAACTTCACATCCGGCTTTTGAGAGTTTACACATTCATAAACATCAAAGTGTCCACTACTGAAATAATCACCTGTCAATCTAAGATGTTTAAGAGGCATTGGCAGTTGTCAAAAGGTGTAAAATATTTGGCCATTTCGGTACACTTGAAAGCGACAACCGAACAATTCACCGGCAGCCATCAACTCACATGTAGATGCATAGGTGAAGGGCTTAAGCATTTCACTCTTCTAGTGTTCCTGTGTAGAATAATTATCTCCTGTACCGTCATCAGTCCACACCTTGAACCTGTCCCAGTCATTCAATACATACGACACAATGTTCCTCCGGATATCAAGGGTGAGCCTGATATGGCCGTGCAATATGCAACAGTATGGAAAAGGTAGGTGCCATCTCCGGGCATGGAAACCACTCGGTAAGTGACAGTTCTTTGATCGATGGTGATCACCTCAATAGACATGTTAATGGGGGTACGATTGGAATGATAAAGGAAATGGGTACCTGAACAATGTAAAGTAAGTTTAAAATACCTACACAATAACTATAATCGTAATAAATGAGCAATAAAACAGCGGAGAAGCCGTGGATTAACTCTTTGAGAGCTGAATTATTTTTCCAAAAAACTGTGGCTGATGTTGTCGCCTGTTCAGCTTCACAGCAGGAGGGTGGCAGTAGTGGTCTCAGTGTGACAATCTGGTTTGTACCTCTTATCATAATGCGAATACTGCTGTAGGGGACCGATCAGATGACACCAGTACCTCACTTTCAATATCCATCTCAATATCACTTGCATCAAACTCGGAGTCCAACAAGTAAGAGTCCTATTCTGCGAAATTACGTAAAACGTCCATGGAGTATTTTGCTTTGCACATTCTCTTTGGACTCTCGCCTGATGTCAGTGCCATTTTAAAGGTTGTTTGCTCTTCGCTCCTCCTGCACGTGTAGGGAAATGAGGTTAAATCAGCAAAGCCATGTAACTTTCCTTCTACCAAAGAGAGTCTAACTAAAACGTAAGGGCGAGTTTACAGCTGATTACCATTCTGTACCCCTGAATTTTGACAAAAGTCTACTTCAGTCCTGAAGGAGTTAAATAAAAAGGCTGTAGTTATCAGCAGGGAGACGTGAATCCCGTGGCGAAGCAAGGAAGGGAATGTAGAGACTGGAGTGACGGACGGCCTTATATAGGCAGGCAGCCAACAACGTGGGAGGCGTTGGGATGGGGGACCCAATGCCGCCTCACACGGTGACTGAGCTGCAGGCTATGGACATGTATATGTACGTAAGTAGGATTCAGTTAGCGTTGGGAACCCGCGTACCAAATTTCTTGAAGCTGGGCCCATAAGTAACAAAGACCGAAAAGTTCAATATGGCGGCCGACAGTGGCGTCATACCACCGAAATAACTACATAAATTGGTTTCGGTTAGCGCAGGGACGCCACCTACCAAATTTCGTGAAGATAGGGTCCGGCCTTCGACCTACACAGACAGATTTTTTTTTTTTTTTTGTGTTGAAATTTCACCACAGATTTTTTGCACAATCATACCTAATTAAGAAGAATGGACACAATATAATGGCATATAAATTTACTTCACTTATTCAGGTAACTGTAAATAGAGGAAAAAAAAGACATAACTGCAACTGTGAGGAGGCTTTATTCACTCATACTCTAAGGCTGTGCAATGCTGAACATAGAAAAATAAATTGGACTTATATTGTAAAACAGACGCTTGTGAAGGTTTAGTGAACTTTATTTTATAGGCAAGAGTCATCCTCTGAACTCTCTATCACCCGAGATAGATGGCATAAGCAGGCAGCACCACTGAACATGAAGCAAACTTCTCTCCTCCAAGTAGTGAACTTCAGTAAAGTATCTGCCAAAATCAATTCAATATCAATTAAATTGTGAGGGCCTTGTATGCATTTGTATTCACTCATACATAAAAATACCAAAACAGCTGTAAGATAGACTTGAGGATTACATAGAAATAGTCATACTTAACTATAACTGGACTTTATCAGGTCTGCACAGTGCAAAAGTTTTTTTTTTGTTTGTTTTTTTTTTTTTTAAATTTAATTTGCAATTGAACATTCTTTGTGGATGTACTGTGATGTAATATCACAGCATTCACAGGAGAACAGGCAATGAGTAGAGGATGGCAAGCCCAATCCCAATCCAACTTAAACTCCTGCACTACTATTGTTCATTTGACACAAAAAACGTACCAGTTTAACATACAGTGGCTAAAAGATTTCCCAGTCTTTTGAATGATCAATCCAATGTTTTGCAGGTACCAACAAGCATCGACAGAAATGTTGGCAGGCACAATGACGTATATTACTTTACAGTAAACCCGATTTTAAACGTATAAGCATAGCCTTTCAGAAAACAAGGAAAGGATTTTTCACTTAACATTCCAGAAAAGGAGTGAAACGCAGCCATGCACAGAATACACTATAGCTGTATAAGTACAAAGCACTCAATTATTCAACTTAACATTTTATCAAGCACATTTATGACAATTAAAACTATCCAAAAATGTTCCCAGGGCAAGATTCAACCTGTGAACGTTGCAACCCAGCTCATGCCTCAGTGGGCCACACATTTTAGGCATGCACCAAAGTAACATCATTTTGGACAAAATATCTTTGAATGCCTATAAGATAGCCTTGGTGTCACAATCACTCGTAACCATTTAACAGCTGTGTTCGGTGTACTCCCAGATGGGTTTAAAGTGGAGGACAAATAAATCACAATTGTCTTTACCTCACTACAAGCACATAGACTTATCTTGATCAACTGGAAGAATCCCAACCCACCACCTTTAAGTCAGTGGGTAAGTGATATTTTATACTATTTGAAATTGGAAACAAATCAAATTCTCACTCAGAGGATCTGTTCAAAACTTTTTAAAAATATGGCAGGACCTAATTGGTGGGTGCAGAAAAGCGCTTTGATAAGCGCATGCTCCAAACATTCATCAGTAAGATTTTAGAATAATCTTCTATATCAGGGAAAAGGACACTCTTCCTTCCTTGCTGCTTCAAAGATTTACTTTGTTGGCCGGCTCTACTCACTTTCTTTTGGCTGGGGGTTGAATTTTGGTTTTCTCAAGTTTGATTTGATTGTTATTTGCTTTTAATTAAAAATTAATAAAAAACAAAATTGGATGGGAGTATCAGCAGGCTTTGAGCTCTAGGAACCAAGTTACCTGAACTATTCTACATTTCAGTAATTTAATGCTCTGATGTTCATCTTTCTGATCATAAAATAGGTCATTACAATGGCAATTGATGAGAAGAATTCATAACTAATTGCAGAATTACAGTATTTGAGAGTTCATCAAAAGTGCCTCTCTCTTGTATGATTTGGCTCAAAAACTAATCAGCAAATTATCTTCTCATAACAGGCTTAAGTTTCGAGGTTAGTATTTTTCTGTCCAGCAGTTTTAGCTCCAGACTGTCCTCAAGAAACTGTGAAACACAAACACACACAGACAAACATTTCATCTCCTTTTCTTGGCTGCTTTAATGGTTTGCTACCTAGAGAATGACTTGTGCATCCAGCAGTCAATACTAAAGGCTGCAGTAATAAAATAAAAAAAAAAAAAAAAAAAAAAAAGCGCACATGTAACATCTGGTTGTTAATCTAAGTTCAAATATATATGAAAATTTGTTTTTAATTGGAATATTCAATATTTTTTGGCTAATTTGAAAGCCCTATCCTGTATGTATAACATAAAACACTCTTCTAAATCAAATGACAGATGCATTATAAAATACTGACCCAAGTAATTAGAGACAGTAATATGAATGTACATCTGACTATGTAGAGAAACCAATGATTTGTGATGATAAAAAAAAAAAAAAAAGATTCAAATTAGTGCAGTGAACCACAAGCTACTGACCAGATTCAGCTGATTTTTTCCCCATAATGTACATTTTGCAAAACAATTGTAAGCATCTATTTTTTAAAAGAGTATATAGTAAAGAATGTGGGAAAGTGCATAATCTAACTACTGATGTTGTGATTTGGTGGTTTATATGTTTATACATACAGATAACAAACATATATTTTTCAACCATGAAATAGTACAAACTGATATTCAAGTCCTGGCAGCCTTTTTTGCAGGGAATGGCAAAGCATTTTCAAACTGCCACTCAGCGGTTATCTTGTGCAGCTATTCTCCTGAAACTCCCCACACTCATCATGTAGGTTTCAGTGGCTCATGACAATTACTCAGTACTTTGTTGAGAAATACACACATATTTTGGAACATACCCTGTAAATTTGGTTGAAATATATTCATTTTTTCGATTTTTAACAGATGTTGTAACCTTTTTTTCTGGATATCCCTCATACATTCACAAGCACGTCTGCTTACTCTAAATGGGTATGCCCCACTCCACTCTTCTAGGAAATTCTTTACATCAGTACTTGAAGATGGTTGGCACTTCTCAATTCTATGAGTTTGATTACATAGATGCGTACCAGCTCTTATGACAATCCATTCCATCTACCTCCAGTACACTGACGCAACTATGAGAACTCCAACAGGGAGTATACCTTTGAATATGGCCCAATACCCCAGTGCCAGTTTTAAAACAGAGCTAGCATTTCCAATGAGGGCGGCACAAAACTGTATCAACATTTGAAGATACTGCTCTGCATTCCTCACTCTTCACGTTAATATATCTGTGTTAACACACAGGGTACCAGCACTGCTTTCATATATATATTTGCATCTGCCAACTTAAAGGGAAGACCAAAAGAAATATTGTACTTGAAAAAGAAAAACATCCAACAATGAGAATATACAGGGTGGGCCATTTATATGGATACACCTTAATAAAATGGGAATGGTTGGTGATATTAACTTCCTGTTTGTGGCACATTAGTATATGTGAGGGGGAAACTTTCAAGATGGGTGGTGACCATGGTGGCCATTTTGAAGTCGGCCATTTTGGATCCAACTTTTGTTTTTTCAATAGGAAGAGGGTCATGTGACACATCAAACTTATTGGGAATTTCACAAGAAAAACAATGGTGTGCTTGGTTTTAACGTAACTTTATTCTTTCATGAGTTATTAACAAGTTTCTCTTTGTTTACAGCCATTGGCATGTCGCAGAGGTTAACACGTGAGGAGCGGATAGAAATTGTGTTGATGTCTGGTGAACGCAGTAACCGGGTCATTGCAGCAGATTTCAATGCAAGACACCCTACGATACCACCCATCTCCCATGCTACAGTTAGCAAACTGCTTGCTAAGTTTCGTGAAACTGGTTCAGTGTTGGATTTGCCAAAATGTGGACGCATGAAACTGTCACTAATGAAGAAACATCAGTGGCTGTCCTAGCTTCATACAGCACTCGCCGTATGTCACTGGAGAGTGGAATTAGTCAAACATCCCTTCGGCGGATATTAGCTACTCACAAATGGCACCCTTACAAACTCCAGCTACTGCAGCATCTCAACGAGGATGACCCAGATCGCCGCACTGAATTTGCAGAATGGGCAAAACAAAAATTGGAACAGGACGCTCAGTTTACGCAGAAGATTTTGTTCAGTGAGGCAAACTTATGTGAATGGTGACACTAACCCACATTGGATAGATCCCTCCAAGACTGTTGGAACAAAAAAATTGATGGTATGGTGTGGTATATGGGGTACAAAGATAGTGGGGCCATTCTTCATCAATGGAAACCTCAAGGCCACTGGATATGCGAAATTGCTACATGATGATGTGTTTCCCTCTTTATGCACTGAAGGTGGCACGTTCCCTGAGTCTTTCCAGCAAGATAGTGCACCACCACATTATGGGTGTCAGGTCCGAGCATTCCTAGATGAACAGTTTCCTGGAAAGTGGATTGGTCGTCGTGGGCCAGTTGAATGGCCCCCAAGGTCTCCCGATCTGACCCCCTTAGACTTATCTTTGGGGTCATCTGAAGGCAATTGTCTATGCTGTGAAGATACGAGATGTGCAGCACCTGAAACTACGGATACTGGAAGCCTGTGCTAGCATTTCTCCTGTGGTGTTGCTATCAGTGTGTGAAGAGTGGGAGAAGAGGGTTGCATTGACAATCCAACACAATGGGCAGCACATTGAACACATTTTATAAGTGGTCTGAAACTTGTTAATAACTCATGAAGGAATAAAGTTACGTTAAAACCAAGCTCACCATTGTTTTTCTTGTGAAATTCCCAATAAGTTTGTGTCACATGACCCTCTTCCTATTGAAAAAACAAAAGTTGGATCCAAAATGGCCGACTTCAAAATGGCCACCATGGTCAGCACCCATCTTGATAAGTTTCCCCCCTCACATATACTAATGTGCCACAAACAGGAAGTTAATATCACCAACCATTCCCATTTTATTAAGGTGTATCCATATAAATGGCCCACCCTGTATATTCAAATTTCACATTATTCCTACAGATTTCCATTTCAATTCAAAAGAATACACTTTCTTGTAAAATGGTGTTTTGCTATAAGCATAATAAAAAGCCAAGTCTCTAGGAAAAGCAGGATTTAATCTAATGCAGGAATGTTTTTGATCATGTGCAATTATGTATAGCATGTCCAAACAGAAACAGTTTAGTGACCTAATACTACTTATTTGACTCATGCCTTTATGCAAGGCAACTTAAAACATTTGAAATACATTTGGTTACATTTCTTGTTTTCCCAAATGGATCACAGGCAGGTGAAGTGACTTGCTCATTGTCACGCACTGTCATTATTGAGATGTGAACCCACAACCTCAGGATGTGAAGTCCAACTTAACTACTATACCACAATTCCCAACATTAACCCTTGGTTATCTATAAAATAAAAAAAAAAAAAACCACTGCAAATATTGAATAAGAAACACTTGGTTAGTTACATAATGCTTCTAATATACTCAATTAACTGATGGCACCATTACTGATGCTCACAGGGTTACAAAATTCAAGCCAGTTACTTTATATAAATGGAATAAAAGCTAGCCATTCAAAAATACAAATAGGTTTAAACTAGAAGTGATGCGTTTTCAGATCTTTAAATTTCTAGTGCTATAATTTACAGATCCAACTGCACCTTTCAAAACTTTCTCCTTCAGGTTAAATTACATTTTGTGGTGTCGCTTAACTTGTTTTAATCCAAAAAAAGTTTTTAAAAAAAACAGCCGATAATCATTTGCATTTACAGTATTTAGAGATGCGGCAAATCTTAAGTGGAACTGACAGATTTAAAGAACGTGCAAACAAAACATATCGAGTATAAAGCATCACAGGAAAGCATGTCTAAACTCCGCACAAACTGAAAATCAGTACATACATATGTTAGACATAAAATGAACAGAACTCTCATTGAGACGCATCAGAAAAGGATATTTTAAAAACAGACAAGTTATTAACTAGAAAAATAACTAAAATATTTGTATTCTATGAAAACAGCCCGACTTATCACTGTAAACTAGTAAAAAGCTTGAATACAGTGCCATTAGAAAGTGCCCATTTCCTTTACACATTGTTTCACCCTTATGCTAAAACGGTTTACATTTTTTCCCTCTCATTAAGAAACACTTAATAGCCCAGAATGACAAAAATTGCAAATGTATTTATTTTTTTAAGTTTCATACTGTATTCAGACCATTTGCTATGATGCTTGAAATTTAGCTCAAGTGGATTCCATTTTGTTGGTCATCATCGAGACGTTTCTACACCTCGTTTGGAGCCCACCTGTGGTGAATTCAACTGATGGTGCATTACTAGGAAAGACACACACTTGTGCATACAAGGCCTCAAAATTTACATAGTCCATTAGAACCAAGCCAAGAAGTTGAAGGAATTACCTGAAGAGCATAGAAATACGGACTGTGTCAAGGAACAGGTCTGTGAAGACTACAAAAGCAACCGACTGAGTATACAGAAAAGGCACGAAGATGCCGATTGGATATTAGGAAGCTGCAGTATGACTTGTTTTTTGTTTTAATTAAATCTTTTTTTTTTTTTTTTTTTTTTTAATTCTGGACGTCTGATCATCCTAATAAGTATGATTATTGTTAATAACTTTACGATTGTTATTTTAACTCTGCGGCAGTTGAAGGTGGTTTTGCAGCCACATACGAATTTTCTTTAAGAATTTTTCCATACATCTCCAGCAATGAAGCAGCAACATCTCTCTGATTGTACATTTTTTTCTCTTGTGGTTCGCTGTTGCTCTTTGCATTTCCTTCACCAGCTGACTTTTCCACCAGTGGTTTTTCCAAGTGATTTTTGCGCTTGTTTTTTGGTATCTTGGTCACAAAATTGATCTGTGTGCTGTGAATCAAAGACGGTAGATTGATAGTGTAGCGGCTCAGAGAATGCACCACTGAAGAGTTTTGCGACAGTCTCCAAAAGTGTGATTTTTTGCCGTCTTAACTACAGAATCTGTCTTATTACACTTGCTAAGCCGACTTTTAAATGCTTCAGACAGAATCACATCCACAATTATAAATGAATGTGCGCTTATGTCGGCATGTCCTGCTGAAGCATTCTTGCTTGGATACCAAGGTCCGTTTGTGTTTCTCTCAGCCGCGTGCTTAAAACGAGTAACTATTCACATCCCAATGGCAAAAACAGTCGAAGATGCTTCTCTGACTCAATAAGCCTTCATTTGCAGCCAGCTACAAAGTATGAGCCTTGCAGTTTAAACTTTTAATGCCATTTTCTTCCATAGCACTTGCCATATTGCGAGCATTGTCACAAAGCACAACGTGCACATTACTTTTTGAAATTTTCTACTTCATTAACAAGGAATCGAAAGCTTGTGCAATGAAAGTTGCATAATGAGCACTTTTTGCCTCAACATTTTCGTCAATTCAGTGTGCCATTAGACTCATGGGGCTGACATCTGAGCTCCACATATCTGTAGTGAAGCGAATGCGCTGGTGACATTGTTTCTTAAAAGCTTGTGGATATGTGTAGCACTCACATCATATAATGCAGGCAGTGAGACATCTGCAAAGTATCCCCAGCTTGGAAGAATGTACCAAGGTTCTGAATGATGTAGTAGCTGGCAAAATCCCTCGTCCTCATCTAGGGAAAAAGGTTGGTTAGTAGTTATGCCTTTAGCTATGGTGCTGTCTGGAGGAAACGTCTTCATGTGCTGAAGGGTTTGCAGTATGAATCTACAGCTAGCGTCTGATTTAACTTTCATTTTGGTAGCATTAGTTGCTAAAATTCCATGTATAATTCATTACGGTGGTTCTTTAGATAGGTAATTAAATTTGTGATATTGAAATATTTAATTCTAAAATCCCCTCACATTCTCATTTTTGCAGGCAGAACATATAAAATATGACTACACGGCTGACATGCTGCTTTACTAACTATATCTGCCCAATGATACAGACACGTGTAGTGCTCCTATCAGTAAAACTAGGAAACCCCTTTTTTTTTTTTTCTTTTCAAAAATGAACGCAAGGGGCTGTGCTTGCATGTATGTATGTATGTATGTATGTATTTCTGCAGTTTAATGTGTGCCTCACCGAACAATGAAACCAACATTTAATTTTTTAGTGAACTGACAATGTTGATAAGCCCGAATTATATTGGTTGGCAGTACTGAGGGCTGTTCCACGAAGCGAGCTAACTTCAAAATCCAGGTTTATTTCGATAATCCCGGTTTAATTTCTCGAAATTCAGTTCCACGAACGAGGCTAACCTGAAGCTCCGCTTAATTACTATGCCAACATATGCTCTTGGACAAGCCTGCTCCGTGGCAGGTTAGTTGTGAAGCTTATCTTAGCTTGATGAATATGATTGGACAAGCCATGTGATGTCACAGCATGACATTCTGCGGGGCTGGGATTATTCTGATGCTGTTCACTCCCTCTTTTGCACACATCGACCCTCCAATATAAAATTATTACAGATTACATGGAGGCGATTCTAATTACTTAGAAAGTATAAAATGACAAGGAGTGCATTGAAGGCTTTTACATGAATAACCATGGCATGCCCATGTATTCATAATCCAGTTGATGAGGGAGCGAGGCTCATTCGTAGAGCTTTAAGGCAACAGGTTCCACAATTACTTCAGCCCAGGATAGATCAGTTGCATTTTGCGGATGATTATTTATACGAGCGCTATAGATTTAGTAGACACAGTATTGCATATTTGTGTCAGTTATTGGAACCTTACATTTCTAAAAACACACGTCGCTCTAAAGCCCTTACGGTTGCACAGTCTTTGTGTATCGCTTTGCGTTATTTTGCCAGTGGTTCATTTTTGTACAGTGTGGGGGATGCTGAACATTGAAGCAAAGCTACAGTGCCGTGAAATCAGGAAGGTTTGCGTTGCATTAAAGTCCTTTTTAAATATATTCATTACCTTTCCTGGCCACCGAGGAATTCTTGCCATTAAGGAAACTTTCTTTGGAATTAATGGTGCTTAATCTTTAAACATCTACTCATTTACAGCACATAAATCATTACCTGATAAGTAACTGAATTTAATTTGTCAGGCTTTCCTAACGTCATTGGAGCCATTGACTGTACACACGTGAGGATAAAGGCTCCAGCAGGTCCAACAGAGCCTGATTACATAAACCGCAAATCATATCACAGTATTAATGTACAGGTAAGTACTGATAATATCTCACATTTATATACAAGAGGTGAAAGTGTAGTCGTCCAACATTAGAAATGCATGTCATTACCATTTCCTAAAATGTTTCAGATGGTATGCACTGCTGAACATCTAATTTCAAACATTGTGGCAAAATGGCCAGGATCAGTACATGATGCCAGAATTTTCCATGAGTCTTCACTGGCTCAAAGCCTCAGACAAGGCAAGTCAACTAAAATTCACAAATATACTACAGTTTATTATACTACAGTCTAATGTGTCTACTTTCCATTATAGGAATTTTTCCTGGTGTGCTGCTTGGTGACAGAGGATACCCATGTCTACCGTTTCTTCTCACACCATATACAGATCCTGCAACACAAGCAGAAAGACATTTCAACCATGCCCATTGTAAGACAAGGGCACGCATTGAAATGACATTTGGACAGTTAAAATCCAGGTTTAACTGCCTGCGGCATCTCAGAGTTACACCAGACAGAGCGTGGGACATTGTAGTAGCCTGTGCAGTTTTGCATAATGTGGCAATACTGCAGCAGGAGCGTATGCCAATAATGACACATTCTTCACTTGCTGCCAGGACCTTTTCGTTCCACTCATGTTGCTCCTGAAACCAAGCATTATTAATAATTATATTAATAATTACAATTATATATCACTTTTATCCAAGATGAACCCATATAATTAACATGCTGTCCTGTTTATCAATGTGTTAAAATAACCTTAAAGTACCTTACAACTGGTAACAAAATGCATATGTAAAAGGAAATTTTAATGACTATACATTTTGAAGGCTTGAAACTGTTCTCATTTAGTTGTTAAATAGTTTGACATCCTTAACACAAAAGTTACTAAAATCATGTTCTTACGCATTTAACTTGTCAGCTATTTTCTGCCATGCAGCCTCACGAGCTTTGATAATACAGCTCGTGTTCCCCTTTCTAGTTATTATAGCTTTGTAGTCCTCATAGGCTTGTAATAATAATTCTTGCTCCGAAAAAAAACGCAGCTCTTTCCTTAGTTTCCATTCTTACTTATCCAGCATCGATTAACAAGGCTGCCTTTTATATCGCGTGGACGCGCACGAGTCTCGCTTATCAAGCTTGGCTTGAATTAGCAGAGATTAAATACACCTGAATTTTGTTCGTGGAACTCAATGAGCCTGAAGTGAACTGTTAGGCTAACTCAAGCGAGGCTATTACAAATAATCCTCGATTTTATAAGCTCGCTTCGTGGAACAGCCCTCTGGTTTAAATGTACACATCTGACCGATTTCGATGTTGTCATTTTTAATAAAAATCGGCCGATAACAATACAGTTTCCGATATATCGTGCATCTCTAAATACACACATTACACACACGGACAGACAAGTACTTATGATATCTGTACATAATCACCAACTATCCCAAAGACACCAGTGAAAAGCAAAAAGTAAAGCTCACACTGATTGCAGGTGATGATTTGGAAAATGATTGTGAAAATAACTCCTTTCTCCTCTCTGCCTCTCCTTGCCTCCTCGTGTCCCAGATGTAAATAAGAAATTCCAGTCTCAGGATCACGGTCTCCCCGCATCATCCTTACCCATTTGTTTTCCGGGGACAACATTTAATCACACACACAAAAGTAAACAGGACTATGTGAACAAAACGCGACTCAGCAGAAACACAAAAAATACCTACTATTATGTAGCCTCGCTACACATTGGTTATCCGTGTCATTTAGAATTGACTTTAAAATACTATTATTGGTTTACAAAGCCTTAAATAATCTCACTCCATCCTATGTTTTGGAATGTTGCTGGAGGTGGCTTTTTGCAGTTATGCACCTAAAATCTGGAACACTTTACCAATAGAAATTTGCCAGGCTAAAACTGTACCATTTTAAAAACTACTAAAACCCCATTATTTTAAAAAGGCTTTTTCACAGCTTCATTTTAGCTGTATCCCGATTACATTAAATAGGCACTGAAATTAATTTTCCACTGGGTTGTGCAATTCCCAACTAATTTTTACTATTCTCTGCTGTCTTTTCCAGTTCATCTCTGGCAGCGATCTGCACCACCACCTGATCAATGTACCATGCTGCTCCGTGTTAATGATTGAATGGTAGGTGTCCCAGATGTCCACATGACCATCATCATCCATTTCTTTTACGTGATGCCTGGACTTTCCATCTTATGCAGATGAAACTATTACTTAATTACCTGCATATAGAGTTGAATGTCCAGATGTGTCATTGTAGTCTTTTGGTCTTGCAACTGAACGCATTTTGCACATTTTCACAATCAGTGTTTTTAGCATTTTTATATTCAGTTTGTATCGTCATTTATAAAATGAACAGATTTTCCTACTGCAATGCTCCAATTTGTTTAACACATGTACTAACAGATTTTAAACACTTCTCCAGCACCCTAATTGGAAATCCCAGGTTTGCTTTTTTATTTATTATAGCAAACAAAAGCTTGCTTCCTTTACCATTAAACATAATGGGAAACAAGTGGCATATTTCTGACTAACAACAATGTTTATTCTTTAACCACTGGACAATCCTGTATGCTATTTTTGGACCACATAAAACCTTACACTTCAACCAGCAGTCCACTTAAATTTACAAAATGAGGTAATTCTGCACACTTGCATTATATATATAATTTTTTTCTCATACATGCTTACGTCACTACGCATGCGCTTTCTGAGAACTTTTATCTAAGCCCCACGATGGCTCCTAAACGTGCTGCTTTTTCTAAGCCTTCTGACAATCAGACTAAGTGCCGGAGGAAGATGCTTGCTATCCAGGAGAAGGTGAAACTCTTGGATATGATCAAAGATGGCAATACCCTACAAAAGCCTCCTCACGCATATGAAAAGACAGCACCAGCAACTGCCTATCAAGATGTTCTTCAGCCACACACCCAGATACCCACTGCCTACTCAGTACTCCTTCAGCGGAAGAAGACAACGATGCACCTGCTGAATATACTGCACCACCTGAAGACTCTCCTACTGAGCTTGTGCCTTCATAGGTTAGTGGTTGTGTGTAAGAACTGTGTGTGTGCAATTAAATGTATAGTACAATAATCTACTATATAAAAGCGGTCGGTGCGCTGGAAAAAGAGACAAAAATTGTGTCTCTGGAAATAATTAATGTTGATGGAGTACATACAAATGCCTCACCGCGTAGTAAATATCAGGGGAGACGGTGTTTGCTTATTCTCATCTATAGCTTATTTAGTGCATGAAACTCCGTCTTTAGCGGTACAGATTCGGGCTGACATAGTACGACTTTGGACAGGCACTCGAGGGGGAAAAAAAAAAAAAAAACTTTTTTTCGGGAGATGTTATGAATGGGCACTTTGATGTTCTCATTCCCTACACTTACAAGCCTCATGTACACATGGAGCGCACACAAATTGAGGATAAAAGTCGGTCGCCTTAAAAGACGGATGAGCCTAGTAATATATTTGTAACGTCTAATATGTCTTATTTTCACTTATTTTGTCTAATATATTGGGTAATACGAGTTTAACGGTGACTAAAGTGTGTTATTTCATGTCTAGAGGGCTCTAATAATGTTAAAAAACGTATTTAGAAGGTCGTAAACAAGTTTTCTATACTCTAACTGCAAAAATATTCGATTTACAAATAAAGAATCCTACTTTGCGAAAATTCATTTATCACGGTAGAGTCTGGAACGGATTAACCGTGATAAACGAGGGTTCATTATAACTCTCTCATATATACACTGTGTGCACAATTATTAGGCAAGTTGTATTTTTCAGGATTAATTTTAATATGGAACAAACACAGTGCTATCAGTCAATCCAAAATGTTAATAAACCTGAAACCTGAATGTTTCACAACGGAAATGTGAGTGTGAACATCATCAGGGGAATACATATGTGCGCACAATTATTAGGCAACTATTAGTGTGCAGATTTATTATGCAACTAAAGGAAAATTGAAAATTTTCCCATCTCACTTGTTTATTTTCATCTGTTATAGTGAGAATAATAAACAAACACCTCAAAATTTACAAATAAACATCTCTGACATTTCAAAAAAAATAAATCAATCAATGACCAATATAGCCACCCTTCTTTCCAATAACAGTCATAAGCCTTTCCATTCATGTAGTCTGTCAGTTTCTTGATCTGTTGACGATCAGCTTTTTGTGGAGCAGTGACTACAGCCTCCCAGACACTCTGCAGAGAGGTGTATTGTTTTTCTCCCCCGTAAATCTAGCGTTTAAGAAGTGCCCACAAGTTCTCGATAGGGTTTAGGTCAGATGAGGAAGGGGGGCCATGTCATTATTCCTTCATCTTTAAGGCCTTTACTGGCTGGCCACACACTGGAGAACTTTGATGCAAGTGATGGAGCATTGGCCTGCATAAAAATCATGGTCTTTTTCCTGTATCACTGTTTGAAGAAAGTGTCTTCGAAAAACTGGCAGTAGGTTTGGGAGTTGATTTTGAGTTCATCTTCAATGCAAAAAGGTCCAACTAGCTCATCTTTAAAATACCAGCTCATACCAGTACCCCACCTCCACGTTGGAGTGGAGCTCTGTGCCCATTACTGATCCACAGGTCCATCCATCTGGTCCATCAAGAGTCACTCTCATCTCATCGGTCCATAAAACCTTTGAAAAAAATCTGTCTTCAGATATTTCTTGGCCCAGTTTTGGCGTTTCAACTTATGTTTCTTGTTCAGTGGTGGTTGGGTTTCAGCCCTCCTTACCTTGGCCATGTCTTTGAGCACTGAACACCTTGTACTTCTGGGCACTCCAGGTAGGTTGCAGCTCTGGAATATGAAAGTACTGGAGGATAATGGGTTCCTGGTAGCTTCACGTTTGATTCTTCTCAAATCTTTGGCAGCTAATTTGCATCTTTTGTTCTCAACACGTTTCTTGCAACCCTGTTGACTATTTGCAACAAAATGTTTGATGGTTCTATGATCACACACCAATATCTTAGCAATTCCAAAAGTGCTGCATCCCTCTGAAAGACTTTTTACAATTTTTGACTTTTCAGAGTCAGTTAAATCTCTTTTTGGCCCATTTTGCCTGAGGAAAACTAGCTGCCTAATAATTCTGCACACCTTGATATAGGGTGTTGATCTCCTTAGGCCACACCCTCCCTCATTACACAAATATCACCTGACGTGCTTAAATCCAATAAGCATTCAAGTTAATACAGCTTGGAGTTGGAATACAAGCATAAAAATGATGATATGGTCAAAATACTCACTTGCCTAATGATAGATAGATAGATAGAGATACCCACGCTTGGCAGCGGAGAAGTAGTGTGTTAAAGAAGGAAAGAGAAAGAAAAGGAAACATTTTGAAAATAACGTAACATGATTGTCAATGTAATTGTTTTGTCACTGTTATGAGTGTCGCTGTGATAGATATATATAGATATCTATAGATAGATATATATATATATATATAACAAATATACGCTTCAGCGATGTCATGTGTTAAAGAAGTTATGAAAAGAAAAGGAAACATTTTAAAATAATGTAACATGATTGTCAAAGTAATTGTTTTGTGTATTTGGTGGCATAGAGCTGCATCAGAAAATGTACCTGACGCCTGACACGCCTCCTTTTATACATACATACATACATACATACATACATACATACATACATACATACATACATACATACATACATACATACATACATACATACATACATACATACATACATACATACATACATACATACATACATACATACATACATACATACATACATACATACATACATACAATATACCATATATACGCCACATACATATCTTCATATCTACATACATACATACATGTCATATAAATATATATATATATACACATACATATCTTCATATCTATATACATATCTACACACACAAATTATATATATATGTATATGTATGTATATATGTATATATATGCATATACATATACATATATACATACATACATATACATATATACATACATACATATACTTGTGTGTATGTTTGTATGTGTCTATATGTGTGTGTATAGCTTTGGTCACTGAGTGCAAGGGAAAAATAATGAAATATAGTCTATAAGTTATTAAACAGTAAAACATTAACGTTTTAAGAAGTACAGGTACATTGAGCACTACTGGAGTGGTTGCGGGTAAACTACATTTTAAAGACTGTGTAACAAAACAGGTAAGTAACTAACAGCAGCTAAAATGTATATGGATCATCTCTCGGTAGTAGATCCCTTTTGAAAGCGCTACGACGGCTGTGGTATAGAAATTACATTTTCTATGTGAACGTTCAAATTTGTGCCTCTGGTAATGTGCCTTACCGGCAATTAAAGAAAATTATTTTTGTGTCCTCTGCCGTGTTAAGAGAGAAAGGCTTTGGTTTGGGATAAAAGGTGTAAAGAAAGGAAAGTTGCCTTTTTCTTTTATATAGTATAGAGAGATGTGTTCGCTGGCGTTATGATCGCCTTTTGGCGACAGTCGTGTGGGTCTTGTGTAGACTGGTGAGGCGTCCCGCCATTAATCGGCTGTGATGGCACTGTCAGTCCTCCACTCGTATGCGTGTGTTCATAATCCGAGCTGAGGACCTGATAATCGTATACGTGCAAAAGAAAGTGTGAATCGCCTTAATATTATTTTGCCGTGGTGTAGAAAAGGGGTCCCGTGTTTGCACTTGTCTGGGCTATAGCTCAGGGGGCGGATGAAAAAATTAAAAGTGCTCACTTTGACTTAAGGCAGAAGCGCAGTCAGCGTCTCAAAGGCCGGCACAGCTATGCGCGCGCTGGCTGCTCGACTTTTGCTGGGCAGGAGACCACAGTTTTGCAGACACGTTCATGATATCAAAAGTCTCAGCTCTTTGGAGGTCATTCATATATATATATATATAGCAAAATACCCGCTACCTCAGAGCGAGAAGTAGTGTGTTAAAGAAGTAATGAAAAAGAAAAGGAAACATTTTAATAATAACGTAACATGATTGACATTGTCATGAGTGTTGCTATCATATATATTCCTGCCTAAATAAGTCACCCTCGCTCTTACTTTTTTACCGTTCATTTAATCATGGCTAGTGGCGGAAAAATTATAAAATGGAAGGAGGATGGCTTTACCAAAACAATTATTGATGGCGAATCGATTATTCATAAAGCTTGAATTGTTTTTCTGTGATATTTTTTTCATACTTCTTCTCAAACTAAGGTGGTGCGAGGGTAAAATGAATCGGGATGCGCTGATCAATGTAATCGGTGTACCAGGAAATCATGCATTGACAAAAGCTCCCTTTGCTTGTAATGCAAAGTGTGATTAAATGCATTATTTTTTAACGCGTTATGGAGCACATGCATCGAAGCTTCTCAGCTGTGCTTGTGCTAAGAAAAGGAAAGATTTTAAAAATAGCGTAACACGATTGTCAATGTGACCTTTTGTAAGTAGTGCCTGGAGGATTCAGTGTGTTGAAACTCTAGAGACAGCGTGTGTATTAACTTGAGGTAAATGGGAGGGAGATGATGACGTGACTCCCCACCCGCCTTTAACTGTCAATCCCCACAAACACAGTCTCTCGGAATTTGCATAAGCACACCCCTTCACCTACAATTTTAACTTAGTTACAAAGTGATCAAAACTCTCGTTTATATCCTCGTCCTCTCATTAAACTTGTATCCCGCATTACCATTGGGCATGTGAAACGCCAGCGGTAGCCTGTCTATGAACTTAATTTAAAGTTTAGGTTTACACCTTGCTTTCTTTCCAGGTAGCAGCACTCATGAATATGGTAGTATATGCCACTCGCTCGCTTCTTATTGTTTAGCTGCCTTCTCAATTATATAATGCATGTTTTCTTAAGTGCTTTTTGTAGGTCTTCCTGGTTTTCTACGCACTGCGTTGACAGTCAGTTCACGTGATTACGTGGGAGGCGTGATGATGTCACATGAAACTCCGCCCCTACGTCTTTGCAGCTCTACTCCATTACAGTTAATGGAGAAATCTACCTTCCAGTTATGACCATTAGGCGTAGAATTTCGAAATGAAACCTGTCCAACTTTTGTAAGTAAGCTGTAAGGAATGAGCCTGCCAAATTTCAGCCTTCTACCTACACGGGAAGTTGGAGAATTGGTGATGAGTGAGTGAGGGCTTTGCCTTTTATTAGTATATCTATATATCTATATCGAGAGAGAGAGAGTCAGTGAGGGCTTTGCTAGATAGATAGATAGATAGATAGATAGATAGATATCTCTCTCTCGATCTATCTATCTATCTATCTCACAAAGCCCTCACTGACTGACTCACCACTAATTCTCCAACTTCCCGTATAGGTAGAAGGCTGAAATTTGGCAGGCTCATTCCTTACAGCTTCCTTACAAAAGTTGGGCAGGTTTCATTTCGAAATTCTACGCATAATAATCATAACTAAAAGCTATTTTTCTCCATTTACTGTAATGGAGTTGAGCTCGAAAGCCGGGGCGGAGTTTCGTGACATCATCACGCCCTCACGTAATCACGCGTACGTAGAAAACCAGGAAGAGCTACAAAAGCTCTGAAGAAAACATGCATTATATAATTAAGAAGGCAGCTAAACAATTAGAAGCGAAGCGAGTGACATATAAAACCATATTCAGCGGCTCACGTGAACTGACGCAGTGCGCAGACAAAAAGCAACAGTTCCAAAGAGTGCTGAACAAAAACCGAATTACACTGCTACGCTCAAATAGACAAACCGCACGCCATGGCGCAATAGAAGAGGCTTCGCCTCTAGCACCGACGTCCGAGGTTCGATTCCCGAGAGGGGATGCACCAAGTATGTACGCTCGCTTCTCGATTCATTTTAGCCTCGCATCCCCTTTGGTTTGAGACGTATGAAAAAATATGCGGTTAACGCAGAAAGACAGATCACCAATTGAAGCTTTATGAATAATGGATACTTTATTCGCGATCAATGATTGTTTTGGTAAAGCCGTACTCAGTGTATTCATTAGATGAACTGTAAAAAAGTAAGAGCGAGGGGAGGGTAACTTATTGAGGCACACAGGCAAAACCACAATAGCACGCTGGCTCGATGTACTGTAGTGGCGTCAACTCGATCTGAATTGCGATCACATTCGAAAAAATATTTCTTTTCAAGTTCTATTTAGTCCATATGTGTCAAACTCAAGGCCCACGGGCCACATCCAGCCCGCGAGATCATTTTATATACTGTATTATTGTTATTAATGGCCCGGGATATGAAGCTGGTAACACAATAAACTACAGATCCCATAATGCAGCGCTTCAGCTGCCTTGCCAACACTTACCGTTAATCAAGTCTAGCTTATGATGCTGCAAGTTATTGCGAAGCTAGCCCACACGATGCCAAGAGAAAAGGTGATTCTGAACATAGAGCCTTTAAAAACCGATGGGAGGCTGAGTATATGTTTACTGACATTGCCGGTAAACCCGTGTGTCTCATTTGTGGAGCTAATGTGGCTGTAATTACAGAATTTAATCTAAGACGGCACTATGAGACAAAACATCAAGATAACCTGAAAGACCTGAATGCAATGCACAAGATACAGAAAGCAGAAGAGTTAAAGAAGAATCTGACACTTCAGCAGACGTTTTACCGTGCAAAATCACAAAGTGATTTCAAGTGAAGCTACTTTTATGGGAGACACAAATGCACCAGTGCAACTTGCCCCACTTTCCCTGTTGCCAAGTAATGTTGAACCAAGTCGGCACAACGGTGTTCCCTAAATACGCACTTTGCTGATAAACTGGCGCACTCGCACTGAGTTCGCGACGCGCTTTGGTGACTTTGAAGAACAAAAAGAATTTTGAGTTGTTTCGCAACCCATTTGCCGTCGATGTGGAAACTGCACCTGTGCAGATTCAGATGGAGGTGATTGAGCTGCAGTGTAATGGCACACTGAAGGCAAAGTACGATACTGCACGGCCCGCACAGTTTATTCACTCCATTCCCGCAGAAATGCTCCAGCTCCGTCTACATGCGGCTCGAACCTTGTGCATGTTTGGTACCACATATCTGTGTGAGAAGCTCTTCTCAGTCATGAAGACTAACAAAACAGCACACAGGAGTCGCCTCACTGATGAGCACCTGCAGTCCATCCTGAGAATCTCCACAACACAGAACCTCACACCAAACATAAACGAACTTGTTGCCAAAAAAAGATGCCAGGCGTCCAGCTCTGATAAAATGACATAAGAGCAAAGACAACTGAATGATTTGATTTGTTATTGCTGAAAAGAACAAATTTTATTTATATTTCCAGGTTTTGTTATGCACCATGTTCATATTTGAATTTGTATAATTTTGACAGGATATATTTTATGGAGAGCAAAATCTTTTGGGATATTTAAAATTTAAGTTTATTTTTATATAAAATTACATAAGAGTAAAGAAATTTGAATGTTTGTTCTTTTAACGTTTACTTTATTTCTAACTTGTATAATTTAGACAGGATATATTTTTATGGAGAGCAAAATATTATAAGTTATTTAAGGTTTGAGTTGATTTATTCCGGAATAATATTCTGTCGACTAAATAAAAATTCCTTCTATTTAAAATTTAAATAGAACTTGAACAGTTCTTATATGGCCATTTATATAGAAACACCTTAATAAAATGGGAATGGTTGGTGACATTAACTTCCTGTTTGTGGCACATTAGTATATGTGAGGGGGGGAAACTTCAAGATGGGTGGTGACCATGGTGGCCATTTTGAAGTCGGCCATTTTGGATCCAACTTTTGTTTTTTCAATAGGAAGAGGGTCATGTGACACAAACTTATTGGGAATTTCACAAGAAAAACAATGGTGTGCTTGGTTTTAACGTAACTTTATTCTTTCATGAGTTATTTACAAGTTTCTCTTTGTTTACAGCCATTGACATGTCGCAGAGGATAACACGTGAGGAGCGGATAGAAATTGTGTTGATGTCTGGTGAACGCAGTAACCGGGTCATTGCAGCAGATTTCAATGCAAGACACCCTACGAGACCACCCATCTCCCATGCTACAGTTAACAAACTGCTTGCTAAGTTTCGTGAAACTGGTTCAGTGTTGGATTTGCCAAAATGTGGACGCATGAAAACTGTCACTAATGAAGAAACATCAGTGGCTGTCCTAGCTTCATTCAGCAAGAGCCCACAGCGTAGCACTCGCCGCATGTCACTGGAGAGTGGAATTAGTCAAACATCCCTTCGGCGGATATTAGCTACTCACAAATGGCACCCTTACAAACTCCAGCTACTGCAGCATCTCAACGAGGATGACCCAGATCGGCGCACTGAATTTGCAGAATGGGCAAAACAAAAATTGGAACAGGACCCTCAGTTTACACAGAAGATTTTGTTCAGTGAAGCAAACTTTTATGTGAATGGTGACACTAACCCACATTGAATAGATCCCTCCAAGACTGTTGGAACAAAAAATTGATGGTATGGTGTGGTATATGGGGTACAAAGATAGTGGGGCCATTCTTCATCAATGGAAACCTCAAGGCCACTAGATATGCGAAATTGCTACATGATGATATGTTTCCCTCTTTATGCACTGAAGCTGGCACGTTCCCCGAGTTTTTCCAGCAAGATGGTGCACCACCACATTATGGGTGTCAGGTCCGAGCATTCCTAGATGAACAGTTTCCTGGAAAGTGGATTGGTCGTCGTGGGCCAGTTGAATGGCCCCCAAGGTCTCCCGATCTGACCCCCTTAAGACTTTTATCTTTGGGGTCATCTGAAGGCAATTGTCTATGCTGTGAAGATACGAGATGTGCAGCACCTGAAACTACGGATACTGGAAGCCTGTACTAGCATTTCTCCTGCGGTGTTGCTATCAGTGTGTGAAGAGTGGGAGAAGAGGGTTGCATTGACAATCCAACACAATGGGCAGCACATTGAACACATTTTATAAGTGGTCAGAAACTTGTAAATAACTCATGAAAGAATAAAGTTATGTTAAATCCAAGCACACCATTGTTTTTCCTGTGAAATTCCCAATAAGTTTGATGTGTCACATGACCCTCTTCCTATTGAAAAAACAAAAGTTGGATCCAAAATGGCCACCATGGTCACCACCCATCTTGAAAAGTTTCCCCCCTCACATATACTAATGTGCCACAAACAGGAAGTGTGTGTGTGTATATATATATATATATATATATATATATAATAAATAGACAGCAACACTCATCACTCACAACAGTGACAAAACAATTACATTGACAATCATGTTACTGTACATTATTTTCAAAATGTTTCCTTTTCTTTTTCATTACTTCTTTAACACAGTACTTCTCCGCTGCAGATCGCGGGTATTTTGCTAGTGAGTGGTGTGTGTGTGTGTATATAATACTATAAGATCAACACACATTTTAACATTATGTGCATTCAGTAGCTCCATTTGTGAAACACAAATACATTTACCATGCCTCAGATCAACGTATATAAAAACAAACATAGATAGGCACTAACTCCAAATCATGGAAGGCTAGGGAGGGTGTGGGGGACAAAAGTAACAAGTGTGTTTTTCACATTTAAGTAATCATAAATGACGTTGTATTGAGTTTCAAATATGCATTACAGGGATGTGAAGTGTCCCAATAAGAATACTGAAGCTTACAAAGGCACAATAAGCACAAATTAAAATGTAGTAGCACTTAGAACTTTTAGTCTCTCACTGAATACAGCAGATTTACTTTTAATAAGTATTCAAAGCTTAATTTTTGTATAATTGAATAGCCCTAGAGGTCATACATATCTTGTTACTCAGCATAAATATATTAAAAAAGGTTGTTTTACCAGAATAAAAGGAGCAATAATGAAGGGTCAATTTTATTAATTTATTCTACTTTATTTAGCTTGATGTTCACCTTTTCTCTAGTAGGGAAAAAAATACTAGATAGACAGACATTTCATTACAGGACTGATTTAGCTCCTCTCAATGTATGAAGGAGTGGAAATTACACTATAGGTCAGGCATGTCAAACACGCGGCCCCCCGCAACAGAAATCTGTGCGGCCCGCATGACAGATCCTAGTTAGCACTAAACTTGTACAAAAGAATTACGATCGTTTGTGATTGAATCATTCTGCATCTTCGGGGTTACTTATTGACTTTTCTTACTTCTGTCTTCTGACAAAAGCACGTTTTCCCATGGCATTACGGTACCGGAAACGTCATCTGCTACTATAGTTGCAGCCTCAAAGTCGCAACTGAAGTGGCTAGGCATCGGTCTGTGGCCCATTAGAACTGCCAGCAATGGAGACTCACCTAGTGAAGGGCTACAGCAAAAAGGCTGCCCCCTTCACGGAGGACACTTCAGAACACTAGGCGGACGGGGCTTTGCAGCGGTGCAGTAAGAGGAGAGAGACCGCGGTGAGAAAGTATTATGTTTCTGACAGTTTCCCCATACGACACGAGTCCACATAAATCTTGTTACTACAAAGTACATTCAGCAGCAGATACTTTCATTACAACGAAGTGACCTTGAAATGCTTGAATCATCCACAGAGCAGTTAGTTCTGTGGTCACAGCTCTGTTGTGGACATTTGCACAAAGATCCCAAAACAGAAACATTGTAAAAAAAAAAAAAATGTTCTCTCTCTAAACATTCCTCATAGTGTTTTTTGCTGTTTTTGTTTTGTGTGGTTTAAAGTGATACCTTTTCCTTATCGCTCATCAACATTTGAAAAACATCCATTAGAATTTAACTCATTACTACCCTTCTATAGAAACGGCATACTTGTTATATGCAAAAAAGAAGAAAAATCTCGGGTTGCAAACGTATGCGAATTGTTGCATTTGAAGATGCCGAAAGCGCCGTTTTTATGTGGTTGCAGTGATGCTTGTTCGAAAAACATTCATATTAATGCGGCACTCATTCAAGAATATGAGGTTTTTAAACTCTCTTGGGACCCGGACAATCTCACACGCGGCAATAGCATTTTGAGACGCACTTCAGCGAGTCGTTCCCGTTTGGTGGGGGAATATCCCAGATCCCAAAAGAGTTCAGAAAACTCACAATATCAAGAAGAAGAAGAAAAAGGATAACTGTGCTGACCACAATATGCTTCCGCACTTAGATAATGTTCACGTTGATTTCCTCCCAGCCATTGGATTTGCGCATCATTCGCACCCTGAAAATATATTATCGCAAGGAAATGCCGAGAAAAATTCCCGTCAGCATAACTTGTAGACAGAAGATTAAAATAACTCGAAAGAAGCTATTGAAGCTGCTTCCATTTCCAACATCCTATCTTTGTGATGCACGTTTTCTGCAGTGAAAGCAACCAAAACGAGGTTACAGAGTAGACTGAACATAAGCAACACACTTCGCGTGTCACTGTCTTCCACCCTCCCCAGATGGGATCATCTGGTTGCAGGAAAACAAGCTCAGGGCTCTCACCGATTCTGCATTATGGTAAGCTGTATAATTTCTATTACTAAATTATAAAACTTAATAATAGAAATTTAATGTAAATTGTGTATTAAACTGCCCTACGAACCCCCATAATCACCCCATAAACTCCAACCTCCAACAACCCACCGGTCCCTGGAAAAATTTGCTTCTAGTAAAGCGGTTCTTGGTGTCAAACAGGTTGCAGACCACTGGGCTACACTACTGGCTGGGCTGCGGAGACTGGCCACTGGGCAGAAGTGTGTAGTAATAGCTCGCATATTTTCACGTTTTTTTGCTCTAGTTTTATGTAATTTTGTGCTAGTATTGTAACTAACAGTTAGTGCAGACTACAGCTGAAGATCTGAAGTGGATGCGAGAAGTTGGAGAGTTGTTTATGAACAGATTTTTGTGATTTTGAGCTTGTATAATTAGTGTAGGTCAGGGGGGTTTTTGCATATCAGCTTATTTTACAATATAAACTTTGAAATAAACTTAGTAAAGTAAAATTTGATTTTTGAAGGATTTGTTTTCCAACTTGTATTACCGAGCAATGAATTCAGTGAGCGTTTTCGCAATTTCATTTCACACAAACAGGACTTTGTGCTGTTGTACTCTTACAATGTTGAGAATGTGCCTGAGAGTATTCAAATGGAATTGATTGAACTGCAGTCAGATTCTATTCTGATGGCAAAATACAACAAAGTTGGTGTGCCAGGCTTGTATGCTTACCTGCCACCCTCATATGTACAGATCCACAAGTTGGCATCGAGAGTACTGTGTATCTTTGGAAGCAGTTACCTTTGTGAGCAATTGTTTTCGTTAATGAAAGCTACCAAAACCCCACATCACTCAAGACTTACTGTCAAGCACCTTTCATCCCTCATAAAAGTTGCAGCTGCACAAGATTTCAAGCCTGATATTGACAAACTGGCTACTAACAAGAGATGTCAAGTGTCGGGACAAAAGAAATAGATCTCCTATATAAGCAATGAATATAATAATAATGACCTAGCTAAGAGGCTAAGACTAACTGTACGCTGTTGTACAGAGATTGTATGGAAATAAAGTGCTTTTCTTTAAACTTTAAGTGTTACATTTTTTTAAGTTTTCAGTACTGGAAAGAAAGTTACCAGTAACTTTGAACAATAGTATTTGTTACAGTGTGGCCCGCTGACGCACATATAGCAGTCGAAGCGGGCCACCAATGGTAGTTAGTTTGGCCTGCTATAGGTGATACTAGAATACTGTTTTATTTTGATATTTTGCCCGTTTCAAGATTTTGCAGGCAAAAGTACATGAGATTATGAATGTAACTGGATACAGAGGGATTGAAGAAAAATAAAATAAAGACAGGCAGCTCACAGATAAAGAGACTCCGGTAAAGACTGACAGATGCTTGTTCAATACAAGCAGGAAAAACCTCCAGAGGAAGTTTCTATTCAAACAGCACTCAAGTCTTGAGTTGTGACAATTAACTTATGAATACCCCTAGAAACTATTTAAAAACAATCCAGATTTTCCTGTTCTTGTGGGCACTGGTATACAAATCAGCACAACTTGTTTGGTTACCCATCTTGCAACCACATTCCCATCACACTTTCTAGTCCCCAATCACCTGACCTCAAACTCTTGACCCAGTTGTAAATTACCAACAATTATTTCAATTGAAATTTTGAACAATATAGATACTGTGGTGTAACACATTTATGAGCATAGGTGAAGCACTAACTGCTTCATGTCTTAAGTCACAAAAGAATCATAATGCTCTGTTAAAGGTTCACAGCAGCAGAACAGTATAATCAAGTAGTATTTAATGGTTGGAAAGGAGTTTTACCAGCTAATAACTGTAACCACATCAGACCAAGATAAAGAAAATAGTGCATAATAGTCCATGGGCTGCACACGATTTGTCTCCAACACGAGTATCTTAATGAACCAAAAATCATGGCTAGTCACAATCTGTGTGGAGTATGCATATTCTCCCCATGTCTGTCTGTGATTTTTCCTTCAAACAAAAACTCCAGACAAGCATATTGTGTCAACAGGCGACTCCAACTTGGTTTAATTAATTCAAACAAATCTATCTATATATTTTTTTTTCAGCCACCCTAATGCTACACAGACCTCGGCACATTACAAAAACTTTGACTTGGGTGGGAATATGATTTGACAGAAATGACATTAGCAACAGAGTGGAATCGAACCTACAAACTTAAAAGTGAAATGTAATATTCATTCATGTTTTCTGTCATTCAGAAAACCCTAACCACGGTTACACCTTACACATATGAAGTACTGAAAATGTGTGTTTGTCTATTGGAAAATCGAACCTTCAGTCTTTCTTAGACAAGCCCACCATTTTATGCACTGAGCCAAGATCACCAAGTCACTGAAAGAGTATTTTGCAAAGTTGAATATAAACAATGAAAAATTGATAAATTAAAGAGTTAAGAGTACATTGATCTTGAATTGAATCTTGATTGAACGTTCAATACCCTAGCCACCTGACCAAAGCTGCTTAGCTGTCAAATTGAAGTATTTTGACAAAATGTTAATATCAATTAAGCAAATTATTTTTTTTAAATTCATTTGTCTACATCTGTCTTGAAACTTCAACTGCTCGAAAGACTAATACACTAACCACTTGGCACTATATTTATGTGTAGTCACTAAAAGGTATAATATAAAATGAGAAATTATAATGTACAGATCCTGAGACAAAACTGATGAAATATTGCATTGTCACCAGAGATCAGAATGCATTTAAAGTTTGAAGGAAATCATTGCAGTAAAAGTGGGTAAAAAAATTGTGTAAAAGTCCAATTTTTGCTTCTGATAAAGTATTTCTCAAGAAACTTATACATTAGAAATTTTTGATTTTCATCATTATTTACACAGTAACTGAAGTCTTAGAAAAGGTTCAGACAATTGTGTTTAGTTGCAGTGATTTTGAACACCGATACCAAGTTACACTGAACACTAAGGAGCATCCAATACAATATTGCTCATCTAAGCAGCCTTTGATATACAAAATAGTTTAAAAAAAAAATAAATAAATATTTGTTGCAAATATACTGCATTATTTGAAGTATAACTTTGTTTGCTTCAACAATTTTAAAATGAAAGGTCTCCTGAAATAAGGAATACCTACCACTCTAAAAATGTTCAACTATCTATCAAATGCAAAACGATTAAAAGCTAAAACACTTAAATTAGTCTTCAATAACAAAACAAATGCAGATGTGATATTTGCGTCCATCTTCAGCAAGGTCAAGGAGAAGCTGGGACCTAATGCAGTAAGCCTGACATGGAGGTCCTTTGATTTTTCTGTCATCCACCTACACCAAGTCACATGCCATTCAAATCTGGGATAACCACTATTCAATCTGGTATGAAAATGAAATGGAATGAAATTTACAACTGGATTGTAATTCTAGTTTGAAAGATTTAGGAGGATATACATACAGTGGTGTGAAAAACTATTTGCCCCCTTCCTGATTTCATATTCTTTTGCAAGTTTGTCACACAAAATGTTTCTGATCATCAAACACATTTAACCATTAGTCAAATATAACACAAGTAAACACAAACTGCAGTTTTTAAAATGATGGTTTTTATTATTTAGGGAGAAAAAAAATCCAAACCTACATGGCCCTGTGTGAAAAGTAATTGCCCCTTGTTAAAAAATAACCTAACTGTGGTGTATCACACCCAAGTTCAATTTCCGTAGCCAGCCCCAGGCCTGATTACTGCCACACCTGTTTCAATCAAGAAATCTCTGTGTCTGGCAGCTCCTATTTAAGTGAAGTAGACCAAAAGCACCTCAGAAGCTAGACATCATGCCAAGATCCAAAGAAATTCAGGAACAAATGAGAACAGAGGTAATTGAGATCTATCAGTCTGGTAAAGGTTATAAAGCCATTTCTAAAGCTTTGGGACTCCAGCGAACCACAGTGAGAGCCATTATCCACAAATGGCAAAAACATGGAACAGTGGTGAACCTTCCCAGGAGTGGCCGGCCGACCAAAATTACCCCAAGAGTGCAGAGGCGACTCATCCGAGAGGTCACAAAAGACCCCAGGACAACGTCTAAAGAACTGCAGGCCTCACTTGCCTCAATTAAGGTCAGTGTTCACGACTCCACCATAAGAGACTGGGCAAAAACTGCCTGCATGGCAGATTTCCAAGACGCAAACCACTGTTAAGCAAAAGAACATTAGGGCTTGTCTCAATTTTGCTAAGAAACATCTCAATGATTGCCAAGACTTTTGGGAAAATACCTTGTGGACTGATGAGACAAAAGTTGAACTTTTGGAAGGCAAATGTCCCGTTACATCTGGCGTAAAAGGAACACAGCATTTCAGAAAAGAACATCATACCAACAGTAAAATATGGTGGTGGTAGTGTGATGGTCTGGGGTTGTTTTGCTGCTTCAGGACCTGGAAGGCTTGCTGTGATAGATGGAACCATGAATTCTACTGTCTACCAAAAAATCCTGAAGGAGAATGTCCGGCCATCTGCTCGTCAACTCAAGCTGAAGCGATCTTGGGTGCTGCAACAGGACAATGACCCAAAACACACCAGCAAATCCACCTCTGAATGGCTGAAGAAAAACAAAATGAAGACTTTGGAGTGGCCTAGTCAAAGTCCTGACCTGAATCCAATTGAGATGCTATGGCATGACCTTAAAAAGGCGGTTCATGCTAGAAAACCCTCAAATAAAGCTGAATTACAACAATTCTGCAAAGATGAGTGGGCCAAAATTCCTCCAGAACGCTGTAAAAGACTCATTGCAAGTTATCGCAAACGCTTGATTGCAGTTATTGCTGCTAAGGGTGGCCCAACCAGTTATTAGGTTCAGGGGCAATTACTTTTCACACAGGGCCATGTAGGTTTGGATTTTTTCTCCCTAAATAATAAAACCATCACTTAAAACTGCATTTTGTGTTTACTTGTGTTATATTTGACTAATGGTTAAATGTGTTTGATGATCAGAAACATTGTGTGTGACAAACATGCAAAAGAATAAGAAATCAGGAAGGGGGCAAATAGTTTTTCACACCACCGTATGCAAAAGTTCTTTTCCCAGACTGATTTTTTTAAGATTTGTATTAAACTGGATCAAACCATACAATGCTGCAGTCAGTAATAAGTATTTAATTGGAAAGAAAATCCAAGAAAATGACTTTATACTTTAATCACTACAGTTAAAAAGGAGTATGAAACTTGAAATAAAAAGTGTGGCTGTAGTTATAAAATGTTAACAGAATGACCTCTAAATTCTACTTTGAGGTTCTCATGTTCAGTCCTGGGGGCCTCCTATGACTGAAGGTTTTCATCTAAACCAATTTCTTCTACTTGCTAATCTCCTACCTTAATTAAGCAAGCCATAACTTCCCTTTGTTTTTGTAATCCAAAAATTAGGCTGCTTAAATAATATTTTAACTGAACAAATAAGGAATGTAGGCGTTTTAAAATGGGTGAAAATATACTCATTCCTTTTTTATTCCTTAATGAGCTGGTAACTTTGTCAATTATTTACTAAGTACACAAGTGGGTAATACTGAAGTAGAGAATCAACACCCCATTCCAAAGGAAAACCTAGTCCAATTCAGTATCACAAAGGTCTATTGCCTATTTCACTTGAAACAACAAACGACGCAAGATGGGATACCAGTTCATTGCAGAAAACGCACCACACATTCAGCTACATGAATGTTAATGTACAGATTCAGATTTATGCAAACGACAACTCTTGGCAGACGGAAATTATACACTGTACAAAAAAAACCAAAAACAAAATAGATGATAAAAATGGGACCGTACCTGTGGAAAGCAAAAAAGCAGCCCTACTATGCTGGCCAATATGACGTCATCAAAATTCGGATATAACGAGTATTGCATCAATAAAATGGAATTTAGTTGCGTTTACCGGACACGATCCATGATTTTTGTTAAACGGAAACACCACCGTTATTTAAAGTCGGTGCTTTAAATAACGAAGAAAGATAAATCAGCCGGCACCTTACATTGGGCAGGTAGTGATCCGACTGGTTTTGCAATCCATTGTTTCATGGATGGCGGTCACACCTACAGCTCAGGGATTATTCTAGGTTAACCAAGATGACAACTTAATGGCCATGAGCATTTCCTAGACTTGCAGCTCTTCACCGGGTCGATCGGCCTTGTTTCAAGCCGAGCAAATTCCAATGGAAATGTGTTATGGTGAGAGTGTCTCGCCTCCTCACTGTACAAGTGTGGCAGCTTTGAATTAAATTACTTAAAAATTAAACACATGTCCGACGGGTAATGCAGACAATTGAATCTTTGCCATTCGACCCTAAAAGTAAGCTATATTCAAACACATTTGACACCTGTAAAATTAAACAAAACCACCATGTTAGGCCTTGCTCACCAAACTGATGGCAGCGAGCAATGTTCTCATATTCTACACATGATAAACATCATTATAGCAATAAAAAGGCACATAGCCCAAAATTACCCTGCAGTCCGGTACCAGCTCCTTTTCTCCAGTAAGTTCTTTCCCGCAGAAGCTGACGGGAGCCAAACCCGGAAGATAGAAAGTTGACGAGCACCGAAAGGTGGCCACGAGCAGGAACAAGGATAAAACACTCGCTGCTAAACGGACACGAGGAAATAATGGCATTTTATTAATTAGCTGATTATATCAAACCAATTAAATTAAAGAACAGGAGAAACACAAAATTAGAAAGTTTCACGATCCCAGTTCCTCCCGTTGCCGCTGTTGCCGTGGAGAATATGTCTCTCTCTACCCTCGACACGTCACACTGCCGCGATGAACGATGGGATACTGGCGAGTCATACTCCTGTATCAAAAGTTTTTTTTTTAGTTTACTAAATTTATTTTATTTTAATTATTTTAGGATGTCTAAACTGATTAACCGTGTTTCACGAGTAAAAAAGGGTATCCAGACTATAATATTGTATCTTTTCTCAACTTGCCTGAAGGACCCCCCCCCCCTTCCTCATTCGCTGACACCAATGGTTCAGTCCATCAGTGTCAGACGATTTTTCTGCTGTTCATTCAGTTAAACTTGATTAAGCATCCGTGTTGCAATGCGGTAGAAGGCATTGGTTTCATAGTTTGACCGAGTTATAGGTCGGCAGCAGCGGGCGTTTAGGTCCGATGCTGTTTCGGTGGTATTTGTACCATGTTTTAATGTTTGTTTTTTTATTTAATTATGTGTGTGATATATTTCAGAGTGCTGAGACGCTCCCCAATGGTGCTGTGTGAGCGTGCACAGAGCGCGGTTGTCGGGTGGGATCATTAAAAAGAGGCTGGCTGTGAAAATAGTAAACGAAGATAACAAACATACTTAAAGGGACGAAGAGTATAATGGAAGAATAATGATATGAAAATTGTGTTTCATTTAAGAATTTTAGCTGTTGTATTTAACTATTAGCAAATAAATTGAGTAATGACAGTACAACCGTTTATAACGGGTAAAGGTCCAATCCAAAAATTATATACAGGTTAATAATACTACAGAAATGTTTGAAATTCATTGTGGAAACTTGAGACGGATAAGGCGCAACGTTAGAGCATAGAAAAAAAATAGCGTGTTAAAAGTTAAGGAGGCACAGACACGGCACTTGGAATGCGTCTTCCTGTTGCAAAAGCCCATCAAGAGCATAAGTGATCCCTGGCCCTAGGTTGGCTCACAGTGCCAAAAGTGAGGCATGCAGGTTGTCCCCCAACTGTATCCGGCTGCAGGTCGTAGACTCGGTCTTCCTCGCCCCAAGCCTTCCACGCCACGCCCCCAGCATTCGCGTCAGTCCTCTGTCACATCGCTTTCATTGAGAAACTAGTAACGTTGATTAACCGTGTAACCCTAAAAGATGATTTTAATATGCTTTTCTCCAATCACGAGGCAAGAACTCGAGTTTCTCTTTATTATCATATTTCTTTTTAGAAACAAAAAAAACATTTTTATGATTCAGGATTCAATAGTTAAAATAAATAGGACATAACATTTTTAGATTAAGGAAACACCATATTAAATATGAATGTTGTTGCTCTAACTGCTATTATAGTGAATTGTATCATTCAAAATATTTGAAATTATTTTTACATTATTTCTGGAACCTCGTTCAATAAAACGGAAAATTCCATTAATTACATTAATTTATTATGTTACAAAATAAATGATGATCAACAAGCATGACAATTAAGGTAAAGAAACTTAAAAGAAACTTTCAAAATTGTTTGTATTGAACAATTTTTTAAATGATCCAGCTTACTATAGTACATGGGACCTTCATTTCCATTATCTGTCTTGAAATGTGTTTTCTTAATTTTGTTCTTGGCTGTTGTTATAATGCTGATAAATTTCAAGTGAAGTTATTAAACTTTCAAACTTTATCCTGGTTTTTAATTTTAATGTATAATTGTTCTCCCTGGGACCCTAACTTATAAGAATGTACTTATCAAAAATGTGAGGCAAATCTCTTAAATTGCTTAATAGATATTATTTGTTTTTCTAAAGAAAGGTAAAAATTTGCATTATTGAAAGTTGCACCCTCTGTGCCTTACTTCCATAAGCTATCTTTCATTAATTTTGGAACTGAACTAACACATTGATTCAGATTTTAAACTTAAATTTTAAAATGTTTTATTTGGGTAGATGCAATAATTACAAATAATTTTTTAGTGATTTAAAATCCTTTAATCGCCACATACAATTTCTTGTATTAGAAATTTGTCGTTTCAAACATACCCCAATTTACTCTGCAAACGGAGATATAATTTTTTTGTAAATAAGATTACTGTTTGGCGCAGTGGTAGCGCTGCTGCCTCGCAGTTAGGAGACCCGGGTTCGCTTCCCGGGTCCTCCCTGCGTGGAGTTTGCATGTTCTCCCCGTGTCTGCGTGGGTTTCCTCCGGGCGCTCCGGTTTCCTCCCACAATCCAAAGACATGCAGGTTAGGTGGATTGGCGATTCTAAATTGGCCTTGGTGTGTGGGTGTGTTTGTGTGTGTCCTGCGGTGGGTTGGCACCCTGCCCTGGATTGGTTCCTGCCTTGTGCCCTGTGTTGGCTGGGATTGGCTCCAGCAGACCCCCGTGACCCTGTATTCGGATTCAGCAGGTTAGAAAATGGATGGATGGATGAAGATTACTGTTATTAGGTCATCTGTCTCACTGCCTGCTAAGGATTCACCTCTTCCCATAGTATGTTCAGCTGCCTTTGATCACTTTGAGCCTGTATCATCATCTCTGTTGTCTGATTTGGTGCAACACATGAATTCTACAAATTGCCCTGACCCTGGAAAGTGTCCCCTCTTAATTTGTTAAGGTTTTTTTGATTCTGTCACACCAAGTATTGTTACCTTAACAAATGCTAGCTTGATTTCTGGTTGTGTTCCTGCTGCCCTGAAACACACTGTGGTGCAGAAATGTATTAAAAAAACAAAAATTTCAGGCCAATTTCTAAATTGCCCTTTTTATCTAAAGTCTTAAAAAAACTTGTCCTAACTCAAACATTTCTGGATGAAAATAGTATTCTGGAAAAAATCCAATCCAGATACAGATCTTCTTACAGTAGTGAAACATCCTTGTTAAAGGTTTACAATGACCTTTTCCCAACAACTAATGCTGGAGAAATTTGCCATTCTTGTACTGCTAGATCTTACCTCAGCTTTTGATACTGTAGATCTTATGATTCTTATATCCCACCTTGAACAGTATGTAGGCATCCAAGGTATTTCCCTTAAATGGTTTATACATATGTAAGTAATAGGAGCTTTTCTATTCATTTGGGTGAGTTCTAATCATCTGTAGCTCCTCTTACTTGTGGGGTTCCACAGGGTTCCATCCTTGGACCAGTTCTGTTTTTGTTATGCATGTTGCCTTTAGGCTCCATTGTTAACAAGTATGGCTTTTCATTTCACTGCTATTTGCCACTAAAATCAAAGCAAGACAGTACAGAACCTCCATTCGTGCTTGAATGATATTAAAACCTGGATGGCAATGAATTTTCTTAAACTGAATGATAATAAAACTGTGATCAGATGGTTTGAGAATCTCTGATGTTGCTCTTGGACCCCTTGCCATATACATATCATAAAGCTTCAGTTAGAAGCCCAGACGTGATCTTTAACAGCTTATTCAAACTTTACAAACAGATAAATTGTGAGGTTAAGTGAAGCTTTTTCCAGCTGACACTTGACGGTAAAGGCTTTTCTTTCTTTCGGTGATATTGATAAGGCCATCCAAGCTTTTATAACATCTCATTTGGACTAGTATTGCAGATCTTTGTAGGTAGGTGCTGACAAGGTCTTGTTACAACACCAATAACTATTCCACAACTTTGCTGCTTGCTTATTGAAGGCTCTCGTAAGTGTGGCCATATTTCACCAATACTGACCTTGCTTCGTTGGCTTCTGGTCTGTTTCAGAATTCATTTTAAAATTCTATTTCTTGTTTTTAAATGTTTGAATGGAGCAGCCCCATCTTGCCTCTCGGAACCTCTTCACTTATATGTGCCAACAAGAGCATTGGGTTCTACTAGCCAGATGCTCTTACTTGTGCCAAAGTCGAGGTTGAAGTAAACAAGGAATCGGGCATTTGCAGTGGCTGCTCCTTTTCTCCTTTTATTAGGTCTGCTCCAACACTGGCCATTTTTAAGTAATTATTAAAATCATATTTCTTCTTGCTGCCATTTGACCCTGCAAGAGGTTGACATTGTTTTTTATATGTTAGTACATGCACATTCATGATTATCAATATATATACAGTGGTGTGAAAAACTATTTGCCCCCTTCCTGATTTCTTATTCTTTTGCATGTTTGTCACACAAAATGTTTCTGATCATCAAACACATTTAACCATTTGTCAAATATAACACAAGTAAACACAAAATGCAGTTTTTAAATGATGTTTTTTATTATTTAGGGAGAAAAAAAATCCAAACCTATATGGCCCTGTGTGAAAAAGTAATTGCCCCTTGTTAAAAATAACCTAACTGTGGTGTATCACACCTGAGTTCAATTTCCGTAGCCACCCCCAGGCCTGACTACTGCCACACCTGTTTCAATCAAGAAATCACTTAAATAGGAGCTGCCTCACACAGAGAAGTAGACCGAAAGCACCTCAAAAGCTAGACATCATGCCAAGATCCAAAGAAATTCAGGAACAAATGAGAACAGAAGTAATTGAGATCTATCAGTCTGGTAAAGGTTATAAAGCCATTTCTAAAGCTTTGGGACTCCAGCGAACCACAGTGAGAGCCATTATCCACAAATGGCAAAAACATGGAACAGTGGTGAACCTTCCCAGGAGTGGCCGGCCGACCAAAATTACCCCAAGAGCGCAGAGACGACTCATCCGAGAGGTCACAAAAGACCACAGGACAACGTCTAAAGAACTGCAGGCCTCACTTGCCTCAATTAAGGTCAGTGTTCACGACTCCACCATAAGAAAGAGACTGGGCAAAAACGGCCTGCATGGCAGATTTCTAAGACGCAAACCAATGTTGAGCAAAAAAAATATTAGGGTTCGTCTTAATTTTGCTAAGAAACATCTCAATGATTGCCAAGACTTTTGGGAAAATACCTTGTGGACTGATGAGACAAAAGTTGAACTTTTTGGAAGGCAAATGTCCCGTTACATCTGGCGTAAAAGGATCACAGCATTTCAGAAAAAGAACATCATACCAACAGTAAAATATGGTGGTGGTAGTGTGATGGTCTGGGGTTGTTTTGCTGCTTCAGGACCTGGAAGGCTTGCTGTGATAGATAGAACCATGAATTCTACTGTCTACCAAAAAATCCTGAAGGAGAATGTCCGGCCATCTGCTCGTCAACTCAAGTTGAAGCGATCTTGGGTGCTGCAACAGGACAATGACCCAAAACACACCAGCAAATCCACCTCTGAATGGCTGAAGAAAAACAAAATGAAGACTTTGGAGTGGCCTAGTCAAAGTCCTGACCTGAATCCAATTGAGATGCTATGGCATGACCTTAAAAAGGCGGTTCATGCTAGAAAACCCTCAAATAAAGCTGAATTACAACAATTCTGCAAAGATGAGTGGGCCAAAATTCCTCCAGAACGCTGTAAAAGACTCATTGCAAGTTATCGCAAACGCTTGATTGCAGTTATTGCTGCTAAGGGTGGCCCAACCAGTTATTAGGTTCAGGGGGCAATTACTTTTTCACACAGGTCCATGTAGGTTTGGATTTTTTTTTCCCTAAATAATAAAAACCATCATTTAAAAACTGCATTTTGTGTTTACTTGTGTTATATTTGACTAATGGTTAAATGTGTTTGATGATCAGAAACATTTTGTGTTTTTTACACCACTGTATGTATGGGTGTGGGTATTTTGAGTTTATCTTTTATGTAATGGTTGGTTATGTTTGCAGTTTTGTGATGTGTACATACTGTATATCTCACCTGCTTCTTTTACCCTTTCTTGTAGAGCACTGTGGTTCAGTTCTGGCTGTTGTAAATGTGCTTTATGAATAAAAATTGCCTTGTCCTGCCTTATAAAACATTATTTTATAACACTAAGAAGTGCAGATCTGGGGCAATGGACTTCAAAGATGAAGTTGGTCTACAACATTTATTACAAAAAGTTAAACAATATATAAAATATAGAACAAGAATTGTAGGTTATAACTGAACAATGTGGTGTATGTATGTTTATATTAAATTTTCTCACAAAACACAGTCATTTTCCTTTTTCCTCTCATGTTATCTTAAAACAGGTGCATGTCTTCCATATGTGAAAAAAAGGATGATGAAGGGTATAAGGACATATTCCCTCTCCTGTTCTTCTGGAAATTCTGATAGCAAATTAAATTTCTGAAGGGCCTCCTCAATGTTGTCTTTGTCCATTGACAGTAATGAAAGGAGTGAGACATGCCCCCTGAACACAGGTTTATTATCAACACATCCCTTCTCTGCCTCAGTAAAATGCTGAAGAATTCCATGTTGCTGTAATACATTTTATGGAAAAAAAAGGAAATTCTTAAATGGTTATCATAAAGCTTATATCCTTTTCCTCAACATTTACAAGGATTGTAAGAAAAAGGAAAGCAAAAAACTAATGTACAGCATATTCTTAATTTGTTATACATTATTAACATTACTGTTTTTGATCACAGATTCTACAAGTCTTCAATATTTCTTACAATACACTATTATAAACACAGTACACAATGTATTTAAAATGTTTTAAGGCCTTTAAGAGTTGTATTTCTGTGTCAAAAGATGTAAAATAGGCTTTTAGTCTTTTGGGCTTTGACTCTTGCTGGTTAATGATTAACAGTATGCATCTGAGAGAAGCATTAATAGTCTTTTTATACATTTTATTCACTGTACTATAAGCATTGTAAGCCAGCATCAACAAAATGTAATTCATCTTTCTTATGGAAATTTATAAAATGATGTGTCTGTTATCAATGCCCTGTGCTGGATGTTGGAGAAGGAAGGCTGATGTTTCTTCTAAAAGAAAAGATCTGAAACCTGCATGAACGCAGTGCTGTGGAATAGATAGCAAGACATTTTTTCACTTCAGATGCAGTGCAAGTCTTTACTCATCTTCTGTCTTTTCACTAATGGCTCAAAAGAGTCTAAACCTGGAAACAGTAAAATAATATTTACCTAAGGACATGGTAAAAAAGAACCAAAAGAATAAGAACAATGAACATCTCCTTGGCTGTCCATTACTTCTGTACCTTCTAATTTTTTGTTTGATTCTTGCCCTACATTTAGAAGGGTGTTCACTAGCTCAGTCCAATGTGAGCAGTTACAGTTAGGTCCATAAATATTTGGACAGGGACAAATTTTTTCTAATTTTGGTTCTGTATATTGCCACAATGAATTTTAAATGAAACAACTCAGATGCAGTTGAAGTGCAAAATTTCAGCTTTAATTCAATGGGTTGAACAAAAAGATTGCATAAAAATGTGAGGCAACTAAAGCATTTTTTTACACAATCTCTTCATTTCAGGGGCTCAAAAGTAATTGGACAATTGACTCAAAGGCTATTTTATGTGCAGGTGTGGGTAAGTCCATCGTTATATCATTATCAATTAAGCAGATAAAAGGCCTGGAGTTGATTTGAGGAGTGGTGCTTGCATGTGGAAGATTTTGCTGTGAACAGACAACATGCGGTCAAATTAGCTCTCCATGCAGGTGAAAGAAGCCAGCCTTAAACTGCAAAAACAGAAAAAACACATCTGAGAAATTGCTACAATATTACGAGTGGCAAAATCTACAGTTTGGTACATCCTGAGAAAGAAAGCAAGCACTGGTGAACTCAGCAACACAAAAAGACCTGGACGTCCACGGAAGACAACAGTGTCACAGAATCATTTCCATGGTGAAGAGAAACCCCTTCACAACAAGTGAACAACACTCTCCAGGGGGTAGGCATATCGATATCCAAGTCTACCATAAAGAGAAGACTGCATGAAAGTAAATACAGAGGGTACACTGCAAGATGCAAGCCACTCATAAGCCTTAAGAATAGAAAGGCTAGATTGGACTTTGCTAAAGAACATCTAAAAAGCCAGCACAGTTCTGGAAAAACATTCTTTGGACAGATGAAACCAAGATAAACCTCAACCAGAATGCAAGAAAAAAGTATGGAGAAGGCATGGAACAGCTCATTATCCAAAGCATACCACATCATCTGTAAAACACGGTGGAGGCATTGTGAAGGCTTGGGCGTGCATGGCTGCCAGTGGCACTGGGACACTAGTGTTTATTGATGATGTGACACAGGACAGAAGCAGCTGAATGAATTCTGAGGTGTTCAGAGACATACTGTCTGCTCAAATCCAGCTAAATTCAGTCAAATTGATTGAGCAGCATTTCATGATAAAGATGGACAAGACCCAAAACATACAGCTAAAGTAACCCAGGAGTTTATTAAAGCAAAGAAGTGGAAAATTCTTGAATGGCCAAGTCAGTCACCTGATCTTAACCCAATTGAGCATGCATTTCACTTGTTGAAGACTAAACTTCGGACAGAAAGGCCCACAAACAAACAGCAACTGAAAGCCGCTGCAGTAAAGGCCAGGCAGAGCATTAAAAAGGAGGAAACCCAGCATCTGGTGATGTCCATGAGTTCAAGACTTAAAGGCTATCATTGCCAGCAAAGGGTTTTCAACCAAGTATTAGAAATGAACATTTTATTTCCAGTTATTTAATTTGTCCAATTACTTTTGAGCCCCAGAAATAAAGGGATTGTGTTAAAAAAATGCTTTAGTTGCCTTGCATTTTTATGCAATCTTTTTGTTCAACCCACTGAATTAAAGCTGAAAGTCTGCACTTGAACTGCATCTGTATCTGAGTTGTTTCATTTAAAATTAATTGTGGTAATGTACAGAACCAAAATTTTAAAAAAAGTTGTCTCTGTGCAAATATTTATGGACCTAACCGTACTTCAATGATTTCAAAAAGAAGCATTATGTTTGTAGTGGTAAACATTTTGACTATTTGTCTTTGATTTACAACATGGCTAAGTACATTTGCCACAAAGTTATTATAGGAACTTTAAATTTAATTTACCCTTTTGGGCTGGAGTTCTCAAGCAAAATACTGTACAATAGCACTTTCTCAAAGTCAGCATGTCATTCTAAAGGGGATTGAGCAGAGACAAGTTGTTAAAGTGGTTTAATGTTGCAAAATATTTATGCAAACCATTATTGACATACATTTAAAATATCTGGATTCAGGTAGGCGTTTCTGAAACATCAAAACCACTAGGGAGAATACACGCATACACTAATGGCATAATTACCTGCATACTTTAAAATGTGGGCTTCAGGGCTCTGAAGGTGGGCAGCAAGATGTTGTAGTCTTCCTGCATTTTACAAAAAGGGCACTTGGATTCATTTTGATATTTAATCAATGTAATCAAAGTTGGTTTTATATTCTCTGCCTTTACGGATAAATATGGCTTTGAAAATCAATACAAAAATGATATGTAATACTAATTTGGCAGAAAGCGCTATCGTGCTTTTATAAATAGCTAACTTAACTACAGAAAAATCAAGTTAAATAAGATATTTTAACAAACGTTAATGACGTCGATAAACATTACCTTTCATATTGTATACTAACATTGCAGATACATTACATAACATCGCAAATATTAAAAATAAATAAGACAAGAGGTAAAAAAATAAAGTTGTCTTAAATATACTGAGCTATTTATTCAGTGAGACCATACATGATTCTGTTGTGCCATTGTTCCGTATCAGAAAACGTTTTCAGCTCCTTTTCTTATTCGAATTGAAAAAACTGTACAGCTGCTCTTCTCCTTCTCTTTGGGGCCACACCCCAGCAATCGGCGTAAAAATGCTAATCCCACTACTAAATCTCCTGCAGGGTACTCAAAGTTGTCTCACACCTCTCAAATGTCCCGGCACATGAAGTTCATGTTACACTCGGGATAAGGACTTAAAAGAAGGGGGCAATGTAGTGACTACGCTCCTCAGGTGGCCGAAACCTGTCTGTGGGAGTAGAATTACCTGTAGATGTTGTTTAGAAAGCAGCCCCGTGAGTAGTGAAAGGGGTCTGGTGCGCGTAGACACTGCACTAAGCACTTCGATTTTGCTTCCTGGCTCCTAAAGACTATTGATTTGAATGTGGACCCTGTCCTTGGGTCGGCTCATGGAGCCATGGGATAGTGTAGCATACAGTTTTTTCTGACCCCAGGTGAGCAAAGTGGTGAGCCAGCATGTGTGAACGGACAAATCGACAAAGCAGCTCTGAGCAAGTATAGCCGCAGAACATCTGAGAAGCATGGTTGAAGTGGCAATGAAAATGCCAACGAACCATTTTAGGATCACTCGTATTCAACCGGCGTAAACATTTCTCTGTCTCTCGCACCCCCCGAGTTGCTACAGTGCTATTGAAAAAGATGATATTGGCCTGTCCCCTCCTGCTCCAATCTGTTCTTTTTTTTGGGAAGATTTGTTTTTCTGTTTCTGGTGGAAGGAATTATAACAATTCTTTATTGTACAAGAATTCTACAACTCAATATTATCTCTGTCTCCTTTGCAATTACTTATTGAAACAACTTAATTGAAAAAATATGTAGGACAGTGGTGGCGAACCTATGGCACGCGTGCCAAAGGGGGCACTCAGAGCCCTCTCAGTGGGCACGCGCGCCGTCGCCCGAGCACAGAGTTCGTTACTATAAAGCCAGAGGAATGCGGGGCCGGGCTGCTCCCCTCACCGCTCCCCCTCTTCACGCGCGCCGGAGGACTTTTCTCACATCACCCGCCCCTCTGCCCAGCAGCCCAATGGGAGCGCTTCCTTCCTCTCCTGTCTGGGGTAAGGCGGGCGACACACATGCTGCTTGAGTGTGCGGCACGGACTGCAACATTTTGAGTCTGTGATTCCCGTGGTGGGGTTGGAGGGGATGTGGTATAGCGGGTCCACAGCTCAAAATTGAAAAGGCCGGTTTTAACAGATAATTGCCGCACTCGTGGCTTAAAGGGGGTTATGGTAGAGTGGCCAGAGCGGTTTCCGGGAGCTTTGTGATGCGGGCAGTCCTCGCTTAAGCGCACAGGTGAGGAGTCGTCCGCATCTGTAATTATTGCCGGGAGTTGCTAATCGCCACACCTGATCCACGACCCCGTAATATATAATAGAAGTGGGGGTTGGCGGAGCTTAATAGGGAAGACCTGCGTGAAACACTTGAGAGGATCGAAGGGATGACAAAGGACAGCACAGTTAATTATGAAAATGAAATCCTTAAAGTGTGGAATTCTCTGCCAAATAATCTTAAGTCAATGAAGGCACTTGAGATTGCTTTCCTTACTTTGTTTGGAACATCTTATGCTTGTGCGCAGCTGTTTTCAGCTTTGAATTAAATCAAATCTGACACCAGAAACAGAATAACAGATGACCTGAGTGCTGCATGTGTTGCTCTCAAACTTACAAAGTATGAGCCAAGATTAGACAAATTATCAGCATGCATACAACATCAAAAAGCACATTAATTGTTTAAAAGCATACCGAATGCAAACTTTTACCTTTCAACAAAAAGTTCTTTGTATCATTGAAAGCTCCGTTATTATGTTTTTCTTTTAAGACAAAATATGTTAATGTATGAGTGGCTTTTCTAAACTAAAAGCTCAGTAGATAGACAGACAGACAGAGCATCAGTATTGGCAGTTCCGTCCAATTTATCATCCAGCTGCACTCCCAGGTATTTATAGGTCTGTACCCTCTGCACACACTCACCTCTGATGATCACGGGGTCCATGAGGGGCCTGGGCCTCCTAAAATCCACCACCAGCTCCTTGGTTATGCTGGTGTTCAGTTTTAGGTGGTATTCAGGTTAAATTGCCATTTTGGCACTTTGCGATAAATAAGTGGGTTTTGGATTGCAGTTTGGACACTTGGTTTCTAAATGGTTCGCCATCACTGATGTAGGAAAAGGATTTGGTTGCTGCAATAAAAACTTTCTAAGAAGATATCCGACATTTCTTTAAAGAAAAATATCACATTATACCTTGTTCAGGATTTGGTACAGAAATTAGAAGTGGTATTAGTGGTATTCTCCTTTCTTATGGTTTTTCATATCCCAGAATTACAACTGCATTAATTGGTTATGTATAGATATTATTGAATTCAGTATACATTCTTTATGTTTTGTTTTGTTTTGTATGTACATTTGTTTGAAATAAAGCATTTAAGATGAAGTGATACTGATTCCAATAATTGTTTACATTTTGTCAGACATATTACCAATAAAGATATGCATAATACACCATTTTTAAAATTCTCAAATCAAAATGTGAAATCACTACAAGAAATATGAGAAGAATCTATTGAAAGGAAATGGTTTCCCAATCTAAATAAGTTTAAGGAATGCTACATGGAAAAATATTTATTTTAATGTTACTTACCATGTATCTTTTAGTGGTGGCAGAGAATTGAATATAATCTTATTCATGTAGAATGGAGAGAAAACATTTATGACATAACAGAAGCCAATACTGACCAATGCTGTACAATGGCAAACAATGTGAAAAGCATCCATATAACAATCTCATGTTACTTGTGTCATACAATCTACATGTGAATTACCCAGTCCAATGCAAAAAAAAAAAAATGTAAAATGCATGTGTTTGTGCTAAGATATTATTTACAGTGGCCCTGAAGTGCAATGTGCAGAAACAAATTAAATCATGCAAAAATAAATAAGAAAAAACAAAAGAAATTGGAAACACAAACACAAATCAGAAAACGCAAAAAAACTGAATCAGCAAAAGGAAATCAGAATGTGCAAAAACAAATTGGAAACGCAAAAAACAATTGAATTCGCAAAAGCAAATGAGAAAACATAAAAACAAATCACAATACACAAAAACAAATAAAAAATACAAAACCAAATTGGAAATCACAACAACAATTGAATGTGCAGAAACAAACTGGAAACACAATAACAAATCAGAAAATGCACAAACGAATTGAATACACAACAACAAATCACAATAGGCAAAAACAAATTAGAAAACGCAAAAACAAATTGATACGCGAAAACAAATCAGAAATGACACATGCAAATGGGACGCAAACAAAACAAAGACTATGCAAACAAATCGAGAAGCATTAAAACAAAAAGAGCAAATCCAAATGGAGGCGAAAAAACAGTGAAAACTGAAGTTCATCACTATTCAATACCAGCTTTTCAACGAGTGGTGTGGTAACAGCGAGAACGCTAAAAGGCAAAATATATCTCTTACCTTTTTTAGGTATTTTATATACTTTAGCAGAAAATGTAACTTTTGCATAACTGAGCACTCTCAGCCAAAGCAGTGGCAGAGCCGACTGGGACTTCACCAGTAAATGGGTATGTATCAGGAGAAATCTGATGTGTCTACTACAAGCATAGAAAACGAATTTGATACCTTGGTATCAGATATACAGGTGCCAGTCATAAAATTAGAATATCATTATATTGTCATCATTAATTGTCAGTTATAATCATCAAAATTAAAGAAATAAACATTTGAAATACATCAGTCTGTGTGTAATGAATGAATCTAATATACAAGTTTCACTTTTTGAATGGAATTACTGAAATAAATCAACTTTGTCATGATATTCTAATTTTATGACCGGTACCTGTAATAGTTTTGCTATAAAATCAGCTATCTAACAAATCACGTTAAAAAGGTCAATTGTCGCTATGTGTCATAGGCGATTGCTTTTGGTTGGTTATATGTGTCCCGCAACACTATGGTGAAAATTTCCTTGCCGTCACGCACACAGCATTACGTTATGGTTTTCTAACAGTCAGTATAGAACTGACAAACGTGTGTGAAATACTTAAAATGGATTTGCAGTGTTTTTAATGTCCAATCATTACAAAATAGCTAAACATACCGTAGACATTCTGTGTCACTGCTTCCACCACACCACCTGTTAAGACCCAGTAATTGATTCTTGACGTGCTGCCGTCTCGCTTCTTTTTTCTGTTTAACTTCTGGCTTTGCCGGTATTTGTGGTAAAATTTCAAAGAGTAACCAGGCTAAAATATGAAGACAGACATGAAAGGTGATATCAAATGCTGAAAGCGAAATATACCTACTTACAGCGCAAAGTACCTCAAGTCACACTGGATCTGGGACTGAAATGATCAAAAGTGCTCTTGTAACAAACTGCAATGGGAGACTACAAAGTACAACAGATTTCTGTTTCATCCACAAATGACAATATAGCGTCCCGGGTCTGAATGTGAGAGGGACACGCTCCTTCCGTGGACTCGCACTAACTGAAGGAGCGGAGTTACCCGGAGAAGCATAGCAGCCCCGTGAGTAACGTGTATAAGAGGGTGCACTCAACGCACTGTCGACCGCGCTTCCCCCGGCAGCTAAAAGGTTATCTGTTGTGGTGCTTGTCCTCCGGCGAGCATCATATATGGACGGTGGCTTTGGGTCGGCTTATGCAACCGTGCAAAGTGTGGTGTATGGGTTGCCTGTGACCCTGGGCGAGCGAAGTGACATGGAGCCAGGTGGCGTGTATATGAGCTGAAGAAGTGAACGGTAATTTTTTGGGGACACATCTAGCAGTTTGGCTTAAAGCGGCTGATTCCATATCTCGTTCTGTCCACCTCCGAGTCGTTACGATACATTTTAGGCTGACACCTAATACTACAATGGTATTGACGAGAAAAATGAAAATACTAGGAATACAACTTGTTATATAAACGCTACATTGCGCGTGTTATATAACACGTCAGTAGCGTGTATACTAATGTAAAAAAAAATCAAACGTTTTTCAAGTGCCGTCGCCATGAAGTTATAGCTTTACTACCAATTAAAATACTTAAGTATGTTTGTAATACTTTAAAAACTTCTCTCATTGTTTTCATGCTTCTCAATTTGTTTGTGTGCTGCTGCATTTGCATTTTTGTTTCTAATTTATTTTTGTGTATTAAATTTTTGCGCATTCTGATTTGTTTTTGTATTTCCGATTTGTTTTTGCATTTTCTCATTTGTTTTTGCTCATTCAGTTTGTTTTTGTGGTTTTTGATTTGTTTTTGCAATTTAAATTTGCTTTTGTGTATTCCTTGTTTTTGCATTTTCTCATTTGCTTTTGTGTATTCAATTTGTTTTTGCATTTTCTGATTTGTGTTTGTGTTTCCAATTTGTTTTGTGTTTTCTGATTTGTTTTTGCACTTCAGTGCCACCATAAATTATTAAACAGTTACTTCGGAAATTAGCAGCATGTACCAGGGATATTCAAAAAGTTTCCACAATTTTTTTTAACTCTATTTATTAAGAATTTCAAAACAAATTACAGTACTTCACTTTTCTACATAGTCCTCTTCCTTTGCAATACAATTTTTCCAGTGTCATACCAATTACTACTACTCCCACTTTCACTGTTTCCAATGAAAATACGAAAGTGTGGAAGCAGTTTGAACGTCCCTCATATATATATATATAATTTTTGTTTTTTCAGAAATGGTGAATTAAGCATTGTTTCAGATAGGTATACAGTATTACAGAAAAAAATAAACAATAGGACATTAGGAGAGCTTGTAATTATAAAAATGATTTATTTTCTTTTTTGCCATATGTATTATGGATACATATTTTTGTGCATAATATATTAGTTAAAGTGAATATTTTAAGGAAATTTTAACAAAAACATTATCTTCTGTTAACACATGTGGTCTGCAGTGTAATTATAAAAATAAAAGTAACACTTTAGTATAGAACCTAAGGCTTCTATGCATCTGGTTATGCAATATCTTAGTGTAAAACATTTTTTAAAGGGACAAAGAAAAAAAATCAGTATTGGAAAACAGCTGATCAAGTAACATGAAATTGATGATCATTATCAGCCTTAAAAGAACCTGATCAGATCATCCCTACCATGAGGCTTTAGGTTCCATGTTTTTAATAGACATTGATAATTCCAGAAGTAACTGATAATATTTTTGTCAAAAAACATGTTTTTTGCATATTTTATTCTCTCTATTCTGCTTGCAAACGTGAGATTAAAAATTCTGGCCACTATACTACAAAGTACATGGGTTAAGAGACATAAAAAATAATAATTTTTGGGTGGAGTATTCCTTTACTAGCCTTAAAATTGTCTAGAACAAAGTAGACTTGGTGATAAATAAAGAAGGCAAGGCTGCATTTAAGAGTGTATTGGGTTTTCACTACACATTTAACTGAGTACAGGAGACTAGAAAAGAGTGCACAATGTTTGGGGAGAAAATGTAATAAAGTTTATGATTAAGAATGTGTTATACATATTATGGGTATATGCCATGAATTAGATCAAGAAGTATGCACAAGTGTAGCTAAATAATGAAATGTATCATTACTCAGGAGTTTGGTTTCCTTAGACGCACTCTGTTTCAAATTTGGACCCTTTATATTTGTTTTTATGGTTGTCTATATTTTTTTAATTAGTCTGGCAATGCCTTTTTGTGTTCTATTTGTTGTCACCAGTCTATCACAATGTTTGCATGGCCATGACCATATTGTTTACTGTTGCTATGGTTGTTGTTGTTCACTTGACATGAAAGGCATTTGATGAATTGTGTCATTGTTCCTCACCTATATAAGATGGCGGTATGTACCTTGGATGCCCAATAAAAAAATCAAGTTTATTAAGAAATAGCGGCAATAAAACACATTAGTATTGGACATTGGGAATGTATTCTTGGCTTTTGATTCTATGATTGCAGTCTGATCCCTTTGGTACTTTCATTTTCTGATGATTTCCTTAAGTTTTGCACTAGACAACCTTATGGGTTAAAAAAGCAGATGTCAAAAATAGAAAAGAAGTTGTCATTGGTAAGGCAGTACAAGCTAGTAAGAAAGCCTGATAGTGGGCAAGAAATGCAGGCAGGGTACACACACACACCAAGCACACACTAGGGACAATTTAGGATCGCCAATGCACCTAACCTGTATGTCTTTGAACTGTGGGAGGAAACCGGAGTACCCGGAGGAAACCCACACAGACACGGGGAGAACATGCAAACTCCGCGCAGGGAGGATCAGGGAAGCGAAACCCAAGTCTCCTAACTATGAGGCAGCAGCGTTACCACTGCGCCACCACGCTGCCCGGGCATAATTATGATTTTGTTTATTTTCTTGCCATGCATTGTGTTTTTTTTTGTGCTAGTAAATGCTTCTCAGGCTTTTTAGCTGTACACACATTTGTGCTTTTGCATAGAACAAATAAACGTTCATATGATTTTTACTAATATTATGGTGGTGCAGAAGAATAAATCTTTAGTTGTGTAAGTAAATTTCACTAATAATATTGTGATTGCCTAACAGATGTGATCAAGTTGAAGGTGTTGATTAGATTAAAACATGTGAGCCAAGTATCCTTATCTACATGGTCACATTTCATAAAGTTTTAATTGTCACATTACATTCCCATGTACAGTATACCTGAAGTTGTCATGTTTCAGCTCCCAAAAAGCAGATTTTACTACAATAAATGAGAAATACAAGTAACAAAATGTATTGATAAAAGCAATGTGGTGAATATATTTCTTCGTTAAGATGTCTCCCTAGTCATTCATCAGTGTGTTATACCATTATTTGCTGGGAAGATTTTCTGCCTTGCACCCCATAACAAGCGTGTTGTCTGGCCCTTCCAGACTTAGCGTGGGTTAGATGTAGAATTTTTGAGAATTTGTTTCTTTTAAATCTTAACCGATAGTCTGTCTATGAAATTCTACTTGGTGGATAGCCAGTTTTCTGCCTCACTACGCACTGTCTGTGCAATGCGGCCGCAGAGAGCTTAAACAACTCGGCACATCCACATAAAAAACGACAAGGGGTGAGCGAGCTATCTTGAAGGCTTTTACTGGATGTACTTCATTGTAAACTGAAATATATACAAAAGCAACATACAGGCAGTTACAGGTGTACAATCAAAGGCAATAAAGAATGATTTACAAAGCAATACATAGCAGACAGTGTACATTAAACAATAAAGCTTTAAAAGACACTTACAAGGTGAATGATTTCCACGGTTGGATCAAGACGAAGAGAAGCGCATGGACAGAGGTTCAATTTGCTGTGTACCAGAACTAACCAGACACAGGGGTTTATATACCCTAAGGATACATTTTGGACGTGACCAAAACAAAACAAGATAAAGGGGTGCCTACGTGAGACACATGGGGTGTATTGTATTCAAATGTTTATTATGGGACCTACGTGCTTTACGTGATTTTCATAGACTTTTATAGTACCACTGTGAGTGTGGGATGTGAATGACTGGTGTGTTAATAAATGACAAGATGAAGGGGGAGCACAGTTCAACAAACAACAGTCTCAACTAACAAAATGTGGGGCGGAACAGCCAGACATGAGCATTCATTTTTCATTTTATTTTATTTATGTGTTTTTAATATTTATTGCACTACACTATGGCTAAACACACAGTGAATGAAACAAAATTCTAAACCTTGCATTGGGAGTGAGTGTAATATATTGCTGATCAGAATCTCAGAGATTGGAAGTGGCTTGACTGATTTTAATTATTTTATTTTTTATAGTTCCTTCTGGTATACAGCATACAACAGATGTTTTGGGACCAGGAGCAGACCAGACCAGTGTTCCAGCCTCTGTTCAAGATTCAAGGGGAGGAGGATTTGTAATTGGACAAGAACTTGACCATTTTATTAAGTCCTGTAGAATTTGAGCCCACACCAACACTACCCACTGAGACCTCTGGTAAGTGCATTATACCATTTTCAAAGCCTTTACAATCAATCTATACCTTAGTGAATAATGAGGAATGATTTGTGTTGCTTCTCATTGGCCCATCCTTAAAAACACAGCTGCATGGAAATGCTTTTATGCCCACCTAATTTTATGTTCAGTTTTTGTTGTAGATTTGACAGAAGGGACAAGTCCTTTAGAATCCTAACTGGGAAAAGAAAATCCGAATACATTTCTCCAGTTTTGATGTCACTACACTGGTTGCCTGTGTCATTCAGGATTGACTTTAAAATACTGCTTATGGTTTATAAAGCCTTAAATAATCGCGCTCCATCTTATATATCGGAATGCCTGACACATTATATTCCAAATCTTAACCTTATATCCTCAAATGAGTGTCTCCTTATAATTCCAAAAGCTAAACTTAAAAGAAGTGGTGAGGCGGCCTTCTGCTGTTATGCACCTAAAATCTGGAATAGTCTGCCAATAGGAATTGGCCAGGCAAATACAGTAGAGCACTTTAAAACACTGCTGAAAACACATTACTTTAATATGGCCTTCTCATAACTTCACTTTAACTTAATACTGATACTCTGTATGTTCAATTCATCACAATAACTATTCATAGTGGCTCTAAAATCCGTACTGACCCCAACTCTCTCTTATGTTTCTTTTTCCGGTTTCTTTGTGGTGGCGGCCTGTGCCACCACCACCTACTTAAAGCATCATGATGCACCAACATTGATGGACTGAATGCCAGAAGTCTACGTGACCATCATCATCAGGTCCTTCCATGAAAGCCCTAAATACAAAGAGGACTGTTTGACTTATGTTAGGTAGATTGCCCAGAGGGGCCTGGGCGGTCTAGTGGTCTGGAACCCCTACAGATTTTATTTTTTTTCTCCAGCTTTTGGAGTTTTTTTTTTTTTTCTGTCCACCCTGGCCATCGGACCTTACTTATTCTATGTTAATTAATGTTGACTTATGTTTATTTTTTATTGTGTCTTCTATTTTTCTATTCATTTTGTAAAGCACTTTGAGCTACATTTTTTTGTATGAATATGTGCTATATAAATAAATGTTGATTGATTGATTGTTGAAGTCCTCCTTGCATACAAGTGCAAAATTGACCTGATGTGGGAGCATCTAGTCAATGATGATGCTGACTTACCCAATTTACTGGCAGACCTTGAGCTGAGGATAGGGAAGGAACAGGGTCAAAAAAAGTTGTTCTTGTCATAAATGGCCTGTAAATTCTTGGGAAACAGTTTGAAGTGGAGTTTGACAGATAAAAGTTGCACAGAACGTAGTTGACACTGGTGGAGCTGTTCAAAAGAGTAAAGGACAAAAGGACAACACCAAATACACAGGAAAAAGAGAAGTGTGTTTCCAGTTTTACAACAAAAAAGAAGAGCTAATTGGGGGAAACCACAAAAATTGATTTTCCTGTCACTGGACATAGTGCAGGAATTGAATTCCGAAGACCAAAGGCTCTGTGATAAGCAATCCCACTATCTCCTGATAACACCCATCAAAACAGAGACATCCTCCATCTCCAGTCCAGAACAAAGACAAACCATTAAGTGCACCACAGTATTTCCCAAAAAAGAAAAAGGGAGTCACCTGATGAAATATTGCAGTGCCTAAAGGAGTTTGACCATGCCTGTCAGAGGTGGCATGACGAAGTACTGGAACACCTGCAGGTCTGCCTGGCCTCAATGGAGCATTTAATCCAATCTCTGTTACAAAAGTAGTACTGAAGGACTACTACAGAAACGTAATTGCACTTTTTGCACGTTTCGTTTAGAACTTTACACTGTTCTTTACACATTTGATCATTGTTCATGTGGTGCACTATTTGTATATATGTTCATGGAATTTTTTTCCTTTTCTCATTTGTTCATGCACTGTTTTTTTAATTATTATAATAGTTTATTATTGTATATTGTTTTTCACTTTACCAAAGCAGGACAAAAACTGCTGCTATATTTTTTTTTACTCTGTTATGGGTGCTGTTGTATGGATTGGGCGAATATGACGAACAATTCACACTGTTTTGTGTCACCTGTGTTTTTTTTTTTCTCTTGTTTTAACTCTAACCAATGGTCATGTCTTTAGTATTTTTGTAACTTGTTCATTGTTGTTAACTTGAAAGATGCTAAAAGCTAATAAATGTTACATTAAACTTTGAAAGGTCCTATGCTTCCATTGCAGACAATGTAAAGTAAAAAAAAAATCTTTCTTGGTTTTCTTTACTAATGAGTAATGGGAAACATAGTTTCTAGACAAACAAAATGTGAAAGTACACCATGAAAATATGAGGAAAAATCTTAATCATTGCCATCATCTCCCTGCTTTGGGCAACCATGTGGGTGTTCTGCAGAATGATCTTCTCTTGTTTCAACACAAATATTGTTGGGAGTGCAAGCAGCTACAATGATTTTGACAACATTCTGTAAAATGTCTGCTCAACAACCACTCTTACGTGGTTAAACCTTGTATTGTGCTGCTACTGTTCCCAAGTAAGGGCACCATTATTAAGTGTTGGGGTAATATTAAATGGGTGGTTCTGGCAAATATATGCAGCGTTCCCTAGAAGCTTATACTCTCCCATCAGCTGCCTCCAATTCTCAAAGAAAGCAGAGGAAGTAATTATCTTTGAATCATGAACTTTTCCTAGAGGTCTTTCAAAAATGCCTATCCCCTAATCATCCACAATACCCTGGAGAAGCACAGGGAAAAATAATTTTCTGTCAAAGTAGTCCCCTCCTTTTATGGGGAGCCTTCTGGATTTTAATGTGACAGCTATTAATCGCTCCAATCACCTCATTTATCCCAAAATAGTATTCCTAGAGCAGTGAGGCAGCAATGATAACAGCTCCATCAACATGATACCCCAAAATAGTATTGTAGTGGAATGGAGATTACCACCATAAACTAACCAATCAAATTCACGATCTAAAAGTATTTAAATATGCTAACTTATACTAGCCCTACTTAACCTAAATTGCTAGAAGAGAGCCTACTCTTTTGGGCCCAGAGGTGCTGCACAATGGCTGACCCTGTGCTCTGACCCCCAAAGGTCATGCAATAAAAACAGTTTCCACTTGGAGATCAATATAGCTCAGTAAGTCCCCTACATTCAAACCTTCAAGTTACAAACTTTCAAATACGTGATCATGCATGTCCAATAAATTAAAAAATGTTTAAATAAGTGAAAAATTAAAAAACGTTGTGTAATAATTACATTTCATGTCAGTACATAATTTAGATTGCATGTCTGGCACTAGTTGGAATTCAAAACAAAAGTTATTATTATTTACATTCTCAGTCACATGCATGCATCCTCTACAAGTGGGTGTGCTTTTGGTTGTATCTCTGTTTAAGCTAACACGCTTTATTTCAAAATCAAGGTGTCCAGAATTAAGCATATTCAACAAGAAGATGGAAATTTTTTAAGGATAAGTTCTTCTCCACTCAAAGTACTACATTAACATACCATACAAAACCAAGCAGAGTGGTGGAGCACAGGCACAATAGGGACTTTCGGTCAGTTCCTGTGAACAGCTTGTTCTCATTGACTTGTCCTGATCGACTCTAATGTATGATCTTCAGATAAGGGCATCCCATCAGGAACAATGGGAGCTTAGTGAGGGCTTTTATTTTAATACACTTACAGTTAGAACATTAGAACATTGGAGCAATCTAGACAAGCCTGTATGCTATCCAAGTCCTTCTGTAATGATTTCACAGATTCCAAATTATCTGTCAATCCACAAATCTTGGCATCATCTGCAAACTTCACCAAATTGTTACTTATATTCAAATCTAAGTCATTTATATATTGTCACGCATGCGCGAGTAGGAGGCCTCAGACGGACCTTAAACCGCTTCGAAGGCGTTGCCGGCAGGGAGTGGCGGGGTACTAACCTTTCTCCTTTGTCTTCCAGGAAAAAAGACGCTCCGCCATTGCAACCTTCTCGCAGTACGTCCACTTCCGCCCTTCCTCCGCCATCTTCCTTGACGTCCCATCCTCCCTCACGGTTCCTTCCCAGCATTCCTCCACTTCCGGCTCCTCCCCTATAAAATGGCCACCGACGCCTCTGAACGGCGTCGCGCATATGAAGTGTTTTTGTTTATATCTTGACCTGTTTTTTCATTGTGGAGTGTCCGCAATATACGGGGCTGGAAAACCCCAAAACTTTTTGCTGTTTGTTGCCTCTTATTTTACAATGGCGTAGCCGGCAGGATTTATAGCCCGAGAGAAATGACTGAAGGGCAAGACCTCAACACGGTGCTGCAGGGAATGAACGCCCAGATCCTGGCCCTGCAGCAGGCGCAAGCTGACACCACCTGGGAGTTGGAGGAGACGAAGGCCAAACTGGCGGAAGCCCGAAGGGTAAGGCCCGACCCGCCTCGTCCAACGCCCCCACCTCTGGTGCCCATGACAGAGACGGACGATATAGAGTCTTACCTGGGCATCTTCGAGAGGACAGCCACCTGGAACGAGTGGCAGCGGTCCGAGTGGGCGTCCATTCTGGCGCCCTATTTGAAGGGACCCGCGCAGTGGGCTTATTACGACCTCCCCGTCGAGGAGGCCGCAAGTTATGACCTCCTGAAACAGGAGATCCTGGCGCGCTACGGCATCACGCAGGGCCAGCAGGCGGCTGAATGGCGGAGCTGGCAGTTCGACTCAGAGAAGGCCTTCGACTTCTGGGGCAAAATGGGATGCTGGTTACGACCCGAAGGCCCCCAAGCCCGGAAGGTCGTAGAGCAGGTGGCTTGCGAGGGCCTGGTAAACGCTTTGCCCAGCTCCCTCGCCCAGCAGGTCCGGCACCATCCTTTTAAGGACATGCCAGGCCTCCTGGAGGTCTTGGAGCGTCAGCTGGCGGTCTACCAAGGCGGGGGGTCGGAAAGGCACGCTCGTGGGAACCGACAGGGACGGGAGGCCACCCCCGAGCCCTCTCGACACGCTGCAGAAGCGGCACAGAGGCCAAAAGAAAAACCTCCTTCCTACCTGTCCCCTCAACACGACAGCAGAGCCGATGGACTGCACCTGGGCGGCCGCCGAAAGGTACTGTACTCTGTTGCACCCTCTGGCAAGTCCAAACACGGGAGTGGTGTTGTTGAATGGGCACTCGGTGGTGGCTTTGTTTGACTCCGGCAGCAACATTACCATTGTCGCTCGCCGTTACGTGTCACCGCGACAGTGGCTGGCGCAGCATTTGCAGGTCACTTGTGTACATGGGGAGACCAAGTCTTACCGCAGCGCCGGCTGTTACATCACCTGGAAGGGGCAAGTGTTACCCGATCCCCCCTATCCGGTAATTTTGGGGCAAGACTGGTCACACAGGAAAAGCGGTAAGACGAACACCGCTCCCGGGGCCTCGCTAGGTATGGTCATGAAGGGGCGAGGCACCCTTCCCACGGTCTCCACGCCATGCTCTGAGGCAAGTCAAAATGGCGCAGGCACATCGGGGGAGGTTTCTCTAGCGACGGACTCTGACCTGGAAGTATCCGCCAGAGAAGGGACGAGCCAGGGAACCCTTCCCCCAAACCGCTCACAAGACCCCCTAAGTAATTTGGACCTCCAATTTCGGTCCACGCCTGCCTCGTTTAAAAGGGAGCAGTGGAATGATGATTCCCTGCGGTTTGCCTGGAATGCGATTGTTCTTCCAGGCAGCTCACAAGCTGACGGTTCCATGCCATGCAAGCTCTTCTTTGTACTGGAGAATGATCTGTTGTATCGGGTTACAACCCACGAGGGGGAGGTGCGGAAACTGTTGTTAGTGCCGCGTACCTTCCGGCGGGAGGTATGCGAGCTGGCTCACGCCCACCTCCTAGGCACCCACCTCGGGGCCGAGAAGACACTGGAGAGAATCAAGCTCCGCTTTTACTGGCCCAGGATCAACGAGGAGGTCCGGCGTTTCTGTCAATCCTGTCCGGAGTGCCAGACTCGCCAGCTTTCTAGGAGGAACCGTGCTCCTCTCGTCCCGATTCCCCTGATAGACATCCCTTTTGACCGAATAGGGGTAGACCTGGTAGGCCCGCTGGAACCCTCAAACCGTGGCCACAAGTATATATTGGTCATGGTAGACTATGCAGCCCGATACCCAGAGGCAGTTCCCCTGCGCTCCGCTAATACAAAAAGTAGCGCACGGGAGTTAGTCAACCTATTTTCAAGAGTGGGGATCCCCAAGGAAGTCCTCATGGACCAGGGCACTCCTTTCACCTCAGATACGTTCAAGGAGGTTGCCAAATTACTGCGAATAAAGCACCTGAAGACGTCTGTCTACCACCCCCAAACAGACGGGCTGGTAGAACGTTTTAACCAGACGCTTAAACAGATGCTCCGCAAGGTGGTCAGCGCCGATGGCAGGAATTGGGACCAGCTCCTACCGCTCAAGCTTTTTGCCTACCGGGAGGTGCCCCAGGCCTCTACGGGCTTCTCCCCTTTTGAGCTATTGTACGGGCGACAACGGGACTTTTGGATGTACTAAAAGAGGGCTGGGAGGCTGAGGCCCTTCCCTCCTCCAATATATTGGAGTATGTGGCGCAACTGCGCGACAGGCTCGCTAAAATCAGGCCCATTCTAAAGGACCACATGACCCGTGCGCAAGCAGCGCAGGCCCGATGTTACAACCGCAACTCTGTCCTCTGGGAGTTCCGCCCGGGGGATCGAGTAATGGTACTCGTCCCTACCTCCCATTCAAAGCTACTAGCTCATTTGCAGGGGCCATACGAGGTTAAGGAACGAAAGGGGCTCGTCGACTATTTAGTTAAACAACCGAATCATCAACCGAGCGAGAAGATCTACCATGTTAATTTATTAAAACCCTGGAAGGACCGGGAGGAGTCTCCCGACACTAGTAGATCCCTATCCCTCTTCGCTAGCACATTTGCCCTTAACCTCGGTGACGAGCTGACACCCGTACAGCGGCGGGAGATAACCCAGGCTATCCACGCCATCCCCGATGTAGCGAGCGAGGCACCGGCCGGATCTCCCTGATTGCGCACGACATAGTCACGGACCCCGGAGTAGTCGTCCGGGAGAGGCCCTATAGACTCCCGGAGGCAAAACGCGCCGAAGTGGAACTGGAGGTGCAGCGGATGCTGGATATGGACATTATTGAGGAAAGCCATAGTCCTTGGTCCAGTCCTATTGTACTTGTTTCCAAGCCGGATGGCTCCTGGAGATTCTGCAACGACTTTAGACGTCTAAACCAGGCCTCCAAGTTTGACGCCTACCCGATGCCCGCATTGGCGACCTACTCGGCGGCTGGGTGCGGCTCGGTACTTGACTACCCTTGACATGACAAAAGGGTATTGGCAAATTCCTTTAACGGCATCTGCAAAAGAAAAAACGGCCTTTAGCACCCCTAGCAGACATTGGCAGTACAAGGTCCTCCCATTTGGGCTGCACGGGGCCCCAGCGACATTTCAGCGTCTGGTGGATAGAGTGCTGAAGCCCCACCAGTCCTATAGTGCCGCCTACCTGGATGACGTCGTCATCTATTCCGGCACCTGGGAGGAACATCTATTGCAGGTCTCTGCTGTCCTCGCGACACTGGCTAAGGCCGGCCTCCGCATTAACCCCCGTAAGTGTTTCTTTGGCTTAAAGGAGGCCAAGTATTTAGGCTACCTGGTGGGGCGAGGACAGGTGAGACCCCAATGCTCCAAAGTTAAAGACATCCTGGAATGGCCCAGTCCGAATACCAAGAGACAGGTGCAGGCTTTCTTGGGGCTGGCGGGGTACTACCGCCGCTTCGTATCCCGTTTCTCCAAAAGGGCAGCACCCTTGACTAGCCTAACAAAGAAAGGCGCCCCCTTACAAGTGGTATGGAACGACATGGCAGAGCACACATTCAATGACCTCAAAAAGGCCCTAACGTCGGCACCTGTATTAAGGACCCCTGATTTTGGGTTGCCTTTTATCCTCCAGACCGATGCTTCGGACACAGGCCTGGGCGCCGTGTTGAGCCAAAGCGTCGACGGTGTCGAATACCCCGTAATGTACCTGAGCCGGAAACTGCTGGACCGAGAGAGCTGGTACGCGGCAGTGTAGAGGGAAGCCCTGGCCATTAAGTGGGCCGTGACTTATCTCCGGTATTACCTGTTGGGTCGCGAATTCACTCTGGTGACTGATCATGCTGCGCTTCAGTGGATGTCCCTCCACAAAGAGTCGAATCTGCGGGTCACCAGGTGGTTTCTGGACTTGCAGCCCTATAAGTTCATGGTCACTTATCGCCGTGGCGGTCTTCACGCCAATGCCGATGCCCTCTCTCGCATCCACGGCCTCTCGGTTAGGTCCGCCCGACCTGACGGTCTTGGGCTAAGGGGTCGTGTCAAATTGTTACTTATATTCAAATCTAAGTCATTTATATATTGTCACGCATGCGCGAGTAGGAGGCCTCAGACAGACCTTAAACCGCTTCGAAAGACGTTCGCCGGCAGGGAGTGGCGGGGTACTAACCTTTCTCCTTTGTCTTCCAGGAAAAAAGACGCTCCGCCATTGTAACCTTCTCGCAGTACGTCCACTTCCGCCCTTCCTCCGCCATCTTCCTTGACGTCAGCAGTCCCATCCTCCCTCACGGTTCCTTCCCAGCATTCCTCCACTTCCGGCTCCTCCCCTATAAAATGGCCACCGACGCCTCTGAATGGCGTTGCGCATATGAACTGTTTTTGTTTATATCTTGACCTGTTTTTTCATTGTGGAGTGTCCGCAATATACGGGGCCGGAAAACCCCAAAACTTTATGCTGTTTGTTGCCTCTTATTTTACAATATATATATTAAAAATAGCAGCAGCCATAGCACTGACCCCTGTGGAACACCACTCTTAACATCAGTTGATTCTTATAAGGTTCCTTGCCTCAAAACCCTTTTTTTCTGTGTCTGAGCCAATTCTGCACCCGTCTACAAACATCACCATGAACTCTTACTTCTTTTAGTTAGATGTCCAGCCTCTCATGTGGCACCTTATGCTTCCTTCAGTCAAGATAAATAATATCATATGCTCCACTTTGATTTTATCCTTTTGTTGCTTCCTTATAGAATTTCAGCATGTTACTAAGACAACCTAACCTTCATCTTCAGAACCCATGCTGACTGTTCTGAAAAATTCCTGTACTTGCCATGTGCTGCTTAATCTTATCTTTAATAATTCCTTCCATTAGTTTAGTTAGTGCTTAGAGTTAGTGTTGAAAGTACTTTTGTTGTGATGCTTTTTTTGTCCTTGCTTTAAATCCTTTCATGAATCTTCACTGTGAACACTTACCAGGCATTGATATTAAGTGATGGGAAGTAGATGATGAGTGCTGCCATCTGATTGCTCACTTTGTGTGTGGCGGCCGGAAGTGGATATGAAGAAAATCAAGTAGGCCTATTTGCTAGTGGTAAGTGAGTCTACTGTATCTAGATAAGCAGATAGAAAACAATGGAAATAAAAAATAACTTTCAATTGTTACTTGCTAAAATACACTAGAAGTATATAACAAAAAATACAAATATTAACTTTTAAAAGCACTTTCTTGTGGACTGTACAGTACAAATATGTTTTTGCTAGGAGTTGAGGAGAGGTAGATTAGGTCTGCTTATATAACCTACCTGATAGCGTAAATAGCTATATCAGCTGACAGAAAACAATGGAAACAAAAATCAACTTTCTGTTGTTCATTGCTAAAATGCACAAGAAATCTTTAACAAAATACAAGTATTAACTTTCAAAAGCATTTTCTTATGTACAAATGGCTGTACATGTACTTGTTGAGGTTTGGGTGTTGCATTCTGTTCATTAGGTGCTTAGGCTAACTTTGCTGGAATTACAAACAAAGTGGACTTGTGAGCATGCTCTTGTATATCAAATAAAAAAACTCAAAATGGAATTAAAAGAATTTTCTGTAACACAGAAAAAGTTGCAAAGTCATTTCAACGGCACTGGAGCTCCACTAAATCAAATTGTTGGGACTGAGAAAGTTTAGTGGGAGTAACTGTTCTACCAATATTTATAAAAGTAAGGCAAATTCTCTGTAAAAGCCGAGCATAAAATTTACCACAAAATCGCAAAGAACCTTAGACCAGAATCCAGTGATCTCTCTAAATCTTGGCAATGATCAGTGTTCATGACTTCATCATCAGAAAGACTTTGACAAATATGAGACCTATGACAGCAATAAAACAATTACACAAAAACCTCAGCTCACTAAAGAGAATATGAGTGTCCATCTCAGTTTTGCTAAAGTTCAACTGGATGACTTATAAAAGATTCTGGAATTATGTACTGTACTGTTAAAAATTTAGTCAAATGTTGAACTTTTCAACTGGGCTAAACCCAGTTATATAAGTTGTTTATTTAAAGTAATTGATAAAGAAAAAAGGTAATATAATTAAAAAAACCTGTAATTATCAAAACAAAGAATCATTAAATAATTTTAAACTAAAACAAATATACAAATATACAGTATATAGAAACAAAGCAATTAGAAATATAAAGATTAATGCCATGTATGTATCTCAAAGGGAATCAACATTACCTATTTAAGTTGGCCATAAAGTTGCAAAAAAAAAAAGTCCATGAAAAATTAGGGATATTGAAACAATATATATATATATATATATATATATATATATATATATATACAGTAATCCTCCTCGATCGAGGGTTGCGTTCCAGAACCCCCCGTGATAGATGAAAATCCGCAAAGTAGAAACCATATGTTTGTATGGTTATTTTTATTTATTTTAAGCCCTTAGAAACTCTCCCACACTGTTAACATTATTACAGCCCTCTAGACATGAAATAACACATTTTAGTCAAAAGTTTAAACTGTGCTCCATGACAAGACAGAGATGACAGTTCTTTCTCACAATTAAAAGAATGCAAATATATCTTCTTCTCTTCAGCAGCAGAGAATTTCAGAGAGAGCTCGCTCGCTCGCAAAGAAAAAAAATCAATACGTGTGCTTTTAAGTTTGCCGAGGCATTTTTTAGAGGAGCGTCAGTATCTTCTAAGCAAACAGCCTCTCTGCTCACATCTCCTCGTCAGGCGCAGAGAACGTCAGAGAGATAGAGAGAGAGAGCGAGATTAAAGCAAACAATCAAAAAGTCAATAAGTGTGTTTTTGGAAGCACTGTGATAAAGCGGCCGGCATTTCTTAGAGGTGCGTTCGTATCAACTAGGCAAACAGCTTCTGTGCAAACAGCACCTCTGCTCACACCCCCTCCGTCAGGCGCAGAGAATGTCAGAGAGGGTGAGAGAGAGGCAGAGACAAGCAAACAATCGAGCACCGCGCAGGAAGCATATCTTATAGCATTGAGGAGTTTTAGTTAATATGTAATACATGCTCTGATTGGGTAGCTTCTAAGCCATCCGCCAATAGCGTCCCTTGTATGGAATCAACTAGGCAAACAAACTGAGGAAGCATGTACCATAAATTAAAAGCCCCATTGTCCGCAGAAATCCGCGAACCAGCGAAAAATCCGTGATATATATTTAGATATGCTTACATTAAAAATCCGCGATGGAGTGAAACCGCAAAAGTCGAAGCGCGATATAGCGAGGGATTACTGTATATATATAAAGGTTTGGGAATGGCCACCCCATATACTGTAAAATCAGACAGCAAAACAAAAAACCTGTCAGAGTTTCAAAATGGAACTGTCTAAAAAGGATGTTCTGTGGTTTATACATTGTATAAGCAGGAAGAGGTGGAGTCAAGGAGGCCAGAAAAGGAAGTGATGTCTGTAGGTGTGAATTCTGGACTGGATTGGACATCATTAGAAGGTGCCGAAAGTGACATCATCAGCTGGTGGATCAGAGGTGGTGCTACTGAGAGGTACGGTCTTCACATGGTCTGTAGAGGGACAAAAGGAGATAGTATTAGAAGGCCCAAACTCCTGGTCCAGCTTTGAAATTACACTTTTTCAGCTCATAAACCATCTCCTATGCACACATTTGTGAGATATGTGTATGGAATAAATCATCTTCTTCATTGTATTACTAGTAAACAAAATAATAAAGGAATAAAGAAAAAGAGAACACAATGTCTGTGATAAAGCCACGATAAACTATTATTTTTCAGTTGGATAGTTTTTTGAGTGGAACAATCTGGAACTCCTTGCTAAGCTTTTATTTTGAGAAGACTGCCTTGTGTAATGTGAAGACAGGAATTACTTTTATTGTGAAGCAAAAGGTTATAAGAAGGTTATCATCTTGTGGTGGAAAAAATATGAGAAACAAAAACTGGAGAAAATGAAGTCGCAGTGAAGAAGGGGATAAATCTTCGATATTTGTAAACAGGCCTGTAATGTGTTACATTCAGAAATATGTCAGTCAGTCAGTCAGTCATTTTCCAACCCGCTACATCCTAACACAGGGTCACGGGACATTCAGAAATCTCTGGAATGTAATCCTGTTTCACTTTTATTAAGGATTATAATGTGCATTCTAATTGGAATGAAGAAGCTTTAGGATAATCTGTCTGGATGTTCTCAGGCATTCAAAAAGAGAAAGCAACCAACATTGCTCTAGAGAAAAAAAAAACTCCATTGGATGGTTGGGTGAGGCTTTGTGGATGTGTTAAAAATAACACACTTGTTTTTGTCTTTAGTTTATTTTAATATTTCTTTTGTTTAGCTATTCCAGTTTAGTATTTGAATTTAACTCTAAATACATTTGGCTTTATTACATAGAATTTAAGCTGTGTATAGCTATTTCTTTTTCTTTTAGCATTATAGAATTGAACCTTGGTTTTTTGTAGCTCAACTTTTCGGAAGTGGTGATAGTTGATTGTTATATGTTGCAACATGTGTGATAGTTTATTGTTATATGTTGTAACACATGTACTTAGGAAGCAGCCAGCAAGTCCTAAGGTGAGTGATATTTCGCAAAATAAAGGGTTGATTGTATGTACTGATGCCTCTCTCTTTATCTACAGAAGCAAAGATGAAAAGCCTTAATCCACCTACCTTATTTCATGTGTGGCGTATGACCGGGGTCCATGACCAGCTAGGATGCCCCTTTGTTATATGCTCAGGGGGAGCAGCCATGGATGGTGCAATTCCTCCCCCTGGATGCTAGATGGCCGCCCCCCTGGGTTGGAGAGGTGCCTCGGTTTCCCGCAGGGCTCCTTGGTAATTGGAGTTGGGTGCAGCCCTGTTGGGACCCACAGGCACTGTAAGGGGGTGCTGCAGCTGGGACTCCTAAGCCTGTATGGGCAGCGTATTCACCTGGGTGGACTATTAAAGAACCCAGCTACCACCACTCAAGGAGCCAGAATCGGGGGGAGTAGGACGAGGTTGCCTGGGAGGAGTGGTTGAGGAAGAAAAAAAGTTTTGCTTGGTGTACTTGGTGTTTGTGCTTAGGACTGTGTACTGCCTGTGGGACACGGGGAAAACGTGCACCCACAGGTGAAGAAAAAATAAATAGTTTGTTTATTTTACGTGTGCCTCCGTGTCCAGTCTGTGTCAGGTCAGGCACCTGTATAGCACCTTTATCACACCAGACTCACAAAATGACTTCGATCCCACAATCCCAACGCAAAAAAACATCAGTGACGTCACTTCCAGTTCCAGTACAATGACGACATCGCTTCTGGCTCTGTTATAATGACGTCATTTCCGGCCATTCCTGATGACGTCACTTCCGGTAATTCCTGATGACGTAACTTCTGACCATTGCCAATAATATTTCTTTATTAAGGTTATTTCCTTCCACCATGTTTTGTATGTCTCTATATAAACACCATGATACCCACTGTTTATTGTTGACTGTGATCAAATTTTTGATTCTTTTGGCCTTATTTTTCAACTTTGTCCATCAGACATTATACAGGGACAATTCCCAACTCTTTTTGAGCATTATTGCGTGACTTATTTTATCACAATGTCTATTAAGGAATACAGTAATCCCTCCTCGATCGCGGGGGGTTGCGTTCCAGACCCCCCCGAAATAGGTGAAAATCCGCGAAGTAGAAACCATATGTTTGTATGGTTATTTTTTATATATTTGAAGCCCTTATAAACTCTACCACCCTGTTAACATTATTAGAGCCTTCTAGACATGAAATAACACCCTTTAGCCAAACGTTTAAACTGTGCTCCATGACAAGACAGAGATGACAGTTCTTTCTCACAATTAAAAGAATGCAAACATATCTTATCTTCAAAAGAGCGCCGTCAGGAGCAGAGAATGTCAGAGAGAGCGCTCGCTAAGAAAAGCAAACAATCAAAAAATCAATACTTGCTTTTAAGTATACAGAAGCACCTCGAATAAAGCGGCATTTTGTAGAGGAGCCTCCGTGTCCTCTGTGCAAACAGCCCCTCTGCTAACACCCCCTCCGTCAGGCAGAGACAGTGAGAAAGATAGAGAGAAGCAAACAAGCACCGCACGGGAAGCATATCTTATATCATTGAGGAGTTTTAGTTAATATGTAATACATGCTCTGATTGGGTAGCTTCTAAGCCATCTGCCAATAGCATCCCTTGTATGAAATCAACTGGGCAATCAAACTGAGGAAGCATGTAACCTAAATTAAAAGACCCATTGTCCATGAAAGCGAACCAGCGAAAAATCCATGATATATATTTAGATGTGCTTACATTTAAAATCCGCGATAGAGTGAAGCCGCGAAAGTCGAGGCGCGATATAGCGAGGGATTACTGTATCTAGAAATATTAAGGTGCAAAACAGAAGTGAAAATAAATTATTAAAATTAAGTTTACCTTTACTGAAGACAATTAATTACTATAGAAAAAATTACAAATGTCATTAGCTTATGTAGGGTCAGGTTCTAATGAAATGAAGACAACTATGAAAAAATGAAATAAAATAGTGGGATCTGAGAGTCAAGGATTACTGAAGACACGGCCACTTCTATACCAAGCACTTTCCTTCTGGAATATAGAGCACCAATAGTCACCATTTCTTGAAACAACTAGTCTAATGAATGTACTCTGTGGGAGATTGCCGGCTGTTCATCCCGGCCAATAACCCCAGGCCACCAGATGGAGCCCTCCCTGTAGCATGGAAGTGCCCCAAAGACCAGCAAGAAATCCTGGACAATGGAGTTTCTATTCCCAACCCTGCTGGATACCGTGGGGCCCACCAGAGGACGCTGCAGGGAGACTCAAGGACTTGCATGTGCACTATAACCCGGAAGTACGTCTTAGTCACAGCGACAGAGGAAATGACGTGCTGCCGGGATGAAGAAGGAGAGTTTTATCCGACCCGGAAGTGCTAAGAAATCACGTGGACAGGGGTTCAGGATTACTTCCGGGTCATGGACTATAAAAGACTATGAGAAACCCCAGACGAGTGAGCTGAGCTGGGTGGAAGGGTGGCAATGCGTCTGGGAGAGGAGGATTGTGTATTGATTATTGATTTGATTGTTTTTATGAATATAGTGGAGTGGAGAGTGCTTGGTGCACGTTATTATTATGAAAACAATAATAATTGGACTTTTACCTGGTGTTTGGCGTGGTACCTGAGGATTCAAGGGAGCGATGGCGCCTCCTACTGTTACAACTCGCATTTGAAAAGACAAAGCCAATTTAATTTTTTGTTTACATTGGTGTAGCTGGCAGAATTTTGACAAAGATGACCAAGCCTATTGATCTAACAGCAAGGCTGAACTACAAACACTCCAGGCCCAGGTCACATCACAAGAGACACAGAGAAAAAAAGGACCCTTAGCCTGTCATAAGCATTCTTTCATTTGCATCGAAAGAAAGATATTAAAGTATTTCTATTTTTGAGTAAACATCGTTGAGACAAATCTGACTGGGCACATGTAATTGTATCATTTCTATATTTCTAATGGGAGAAGTACAATGTGCATACAAGGACCTCGACAAACAGTCTGAGACTGACTGCAGATCAGAAGGTGCTTACCTATCAGGAGTGGCGGTTTGACCGTGAGAAGCCATTGCGAGCTCAGTCCTTATATGTCTGGGGTAAGTTGTAAAGGTGATTAAAGCCAGAGTAGAACAACGCAGAGAAGATGGTTGAAATTATAGCTCCCGGAGTCACTTGCTCACCAGGTATGGCATCAGAACTGGAAAAATATTGATATCCTGGTGGAGATGCTCAAGAGACACCTTGCAGCCATGCTTGCAGAGAATTCTCCCAACAAACCCGAAGATTGTCACAAGCCCAAACCACAATACCAAGCTTGCCTCAAACCAAGACAAGAATCTGATGCCAGTGCTTAAGAAAGGTCATTGCCTCATTCTTGATGTTTCAAGTGTGGAGAACCAGGGCATATTTTGCCTTTTTATCTGAGATTCGAGGAACCCACGGTATGTGTGTAGCCCGTCTACTCTAACAGTGTGTAGAAAGGGGCCCTGAATTCTTTACTCCAATGCCTAAATTATTATGATTTTAATTACTTTAATATTTTGAGTCTCGGGTCACTATGAACAAAACATTATTAATTAAGTATAGCAATACACTGCTCAGGTAATAAATAAATAAATAAAGGTAGATTAAGTTACCTGTTACATTTGTTCCCAAACCAATTGTTTATACTAAACAAACTTAAAAAAAAACACCAAGAAACTGGGTTATAAAACAATGATAAACTCCCCGTTTAATTATAAACCAACAAAACACAAGTAATAAACTGGAAATTATCAAGAACTATATTACACTGTTAATAATAAAAAACACATTCACTCATGTCACTCTATTTAAAACAAAACGTTGCAGGCCTGATTCGTGGCTTGTGAGCATTGCGACCAAAAACCTATCTCTTGGTTCCACCAGGAGCAACAAAACAAAATAAAAAGTACCCTACTTGGCAATGTGATTATCAGTCAAGCAAATCCTTCCGACCTCTCCGCCTCTGTCCGCGAGCAGGGAACTGCTGCTGAGCTACTCCGAAAGCGCCTCCAAACGAACGAACATCCACCAGAAGCGTGTTGAGCTGCGTTAGCTACTGCCTCTTCACCTTGCTACTTCTCCTCGCTGAGTTAACGAGTGGTTCATTGCCGGATAGACACTGCGAATGTCTAATCGAAATTCTCCGTCTAAATCAGCAGTTCATATTCCAGTAAATTATTGTGCTGATAATTTGTCTCCCCAAACTTTCTGCTACACCAACTCGGCGTCCTGCTCTCTCTTTATCCTCGCTCTCTGTTCTTTTTTTTTTCTTCCACCACCTTCCGTTTTTTCTACCCATCCGGTTATCAAAATAAAAGTCTGCATAACCAGGTAACGAACTGCTATACTAAAATGAACAGTTTAAAATGCAACATTTACATTTTTAACATCAGTAACTTATTTACATAAATCAGTTAGTTAGTTAAGCACATTTTTACCTGGGCTACATGTGGATATATGAAGGAGTTCCGGAACTATGTGTTCACCATGGCCAACCCTCTCACTTTACAGTGTATGGATGTTGTGCTGTGAATGGGTATCAAATCACAGCACTAATAGATTACAGCAGCAACATCACTATTGTTGCTTACCAATACCTACTTCTAAAACAATGGAGCCCGGGGAAGATCAGTCTTACCTGTATCCATGGGGAAACCCGATGGTACTGTTCCACATTATGTGTTATTACATATGCAGGGGAAACTCAGACAATATCAGTGGCTGTAATTCACAGCCCTATACCATCACTCTGGGCTGGGAATAGTCAGACAGAAAAGCTGGAAGTTTGCCACAACATATAAGTCAAAACAGAGTCCTAGCCATAGATGGAGAAGCTCTACCTCTAACTGCACCTACACATTTCACTCCATATTAGCTTTCCAACAAGTAAGTTGCCACCCAGTGTGTCTTGAGAGAGATGATGTAGGTTTAAGACTAGAATTACCAGAGCCAACGAAAAAAATTCATAAATCCGGCCCACCTTAAAACCCTTCGCACCTCTCTGTCAGCATCTTTTATCTTCTAAATGTGTCGATAAGCCCAAGCAGCAAGCAGCCTGCTATTCCTTCCCCCCCCCCACCGACCTCAGAATGGGCAAGAAGTTCTCCCAGTTCCTGCCTTGATTGATTATCTGGGAGTGAGCTACCCAGAATTGTAAGGGGAAATAATTAGATTTGTGTTTTGTGTCTACAACAATCTATGTAAACACATTGTTAAAACAGAAACGTTTTTTATGTTTTAGTAATAAATAACAAAATGTAGACATTTACTGCATAATGTGTGAAGGCTGATGGCCAAATATCAAATAAACACTTCACAAAAGGTACAAGTACACTACGACAGCCTCTCTGGTACAGTGGTAAAATTTGCTGACTTATAATTCAGAGGTCATGAGTTTGAAACAGACTCCCCGGCAAATTTATCGTTTTGAGTAGTGAGCTGCTCTTATTGTTAACATTATACAATAAAAACATACAATTGATTTGTGTCTGTAACAGCTGGTGTAAATTTATATTACTGTACTTGTAAAAGTTAGTGGGTTTTTTTTACATTTATTCTCTCAGTCACGATCACGATAGAACATCCACCCCTCCCCACCATTGATCTGAAACGGTTACTTTTTTATCTGAAACTGGGAATAACTGTAGATGAGAGTGGTGTTTTGAGACAATGGAACTGGAAATTCTCTGATCTGGAGGGATAAAAGCTGACACACAAACACTGGTGAATCTGCCTTCTTTGTATCTCACTGTCACTTGAATTCTTTTAAATTCAGTTTTATTGAGTGTTCCTGCTCACGCTGAATTAGTATGCACCTTATGGTCCATGATGTCAAAGCCACACTGACAAAAAAACAGAGACATAGGTATATATGATATTTGGAATAACTCATTTTATGACCTGTATATTACATTTCGGAAAACATTGTGACACTGATGCAAAATTATTCATATTATTCATAGTCATTCGTACATCTTCTTGCGCTTGTAATCAGTGACCACGTTTTTCTTTTCCCTGATCTTGCCAGGCTTCACATGTTGCTGCATGGTGCTGTTTCTTTTGTACTCCAGGACATGCAGAGGAAAGAATAGTACAGAGAGGTCAGTTCTGCACTATATGCAATCATCAGATTCAAATGTTAACAGTTCCCACACATTCACACAGTGTCCTTTCTACGTTTACGACATGTGTACCTGTTGCAATATACACACTACTCTCTGTGCTGTGGTTACTATTACACTGAAGGGGATGGGGAAACGGCAGTCTTGGAACAGAAGCTTGTCGATGTTGCATCCTCTCTTGCTTTATCCAATGCCTTTACTAGTAAGAAGCGACAACTAGGTTCCTCTGCAAGGTGAGCAAAGAACACTCTTCTTTTCTCAGTGGCCTTGCACAGCACATGTGTGTTCATCACCGTCAGGTCAAGCTTGTTATAGCACAAGCAACTGGCTACCTGCGTGCTTCAGCATGCACTGAATAAGATCACACCTTCTGGTTCGCAATGTCAACGCAGCACCGGGCAAAAAAGAAAGAGACAAATATATATGACATTTTGAAGAAATCATTTTATGACCTGAATAGTACCAATCAGAAAACTTTGTCCGCTCGCTGCTGGATCTGACCTGCAGACTAGAGGGTGCACAAGCATCCTGGAACCAATGGGGCTACCCAGGTTTGACCCTGATTTTGATTCAAACTAACACACACCTTCAGGGTTGCCAACGCCACGAGTAGAAGACACCAGAGTGTGAACACCATAGTGCGGACTAAACACAGCTGCTTTCGCTGTAATAAACTGGGACATCTGGCTTGAGAGAGTCACCTCTCACCTATACAAACAACTGCTATCGGTCTGACCCAGGTATGCACATTGCAAGTTTACCCCAAGATGTTAAAATAGGACAATTTTATGGTCTCTATTATGTTGGCTGGATTGGATGTGAATTACTGTTGGACTCTGGTAGTAGTGACCTTTGTGTAGTCTGCCGTGACTTGCTCTGGCAGACCAATCATAAGACCACAAATAAAGTAAACATCTGCTGCATCCATGGGGACTTTAAAATATGCAAGACTATATTACTCCCTCTGAAATTTAAAGGGAAACACTTTAAGGTTTGGACTGCCATATCAGACACCTCACCCTGGCCACTCCTAATTGGAATAAAGAATGCCTTCTTCCTACCAGTGCTGGACATTTTTCAGGAAGAATGGACGGGAACTCGCAAGACCATCTGTGGGGGGAGGTTTGTTGGCAGAGTCTTTCACTGCAATAGCATGTTGCAAGATTTTCCTCTATTGTACTAGAACATCAGCAACGTATGCAAGAATAATTTTTGGGTAACATAGCTGTCTGAAGGGGACATTTTTTTGTACACTTGATGGTTTTGTTTTTCTTTTAGGCAAAGGAACATGTAAATATTATATTTAAAACACAGTAGATGAAGAGGCAATAGGCACCCATTGTTGGGACTGGGGTGAGAAGTTAAAAAGCAAAATTCCTGGATAATCCTGTTACTGATTATTGTGATGGCTGTCTACAGGATATAGGTATTGCTGTTTCCAAAAGAATCACTGCTTTACCGTTCAAACTGCTTAAGTTTACAAACAATACAAAATTGTGATAAAATAACTGCTCCTTCTTTGGAAAATGTTTATATTTACCTGATTTAGAAATTAACATGTCTGAGAATATTGATTTCTGATCAGCATATGTGTACTCATTGATAGTTGGTGACAATACTTTTTGTTAACCTGTGTTTACATTATTTGTTAAACCCAGGAAATTTGGATGTCCCATTGTTTTATCCATCGTCCTGTTGATCTATACAGGGACTGAAGGAGATTTAAACTTCTCAGCAGAAGAAGGCAGGGGTGAAGGATGGTCCACTGAGAACACTGCCAAGACACTCACACAGAGCACAGAGGCTCGCAGGCAGACACGGGTACATAGCTGGTATGACGTGTGGCACAAGGACAGCAAGACTTACCCTCCAGGGAGAAAGAGACAGTTCCACAAGAAGACGCTTTTTGTGGGCCCAGCGAGAGGGGGAAACCACATGAAAGGACTGAGCAAAGCTGGCAAACGAGAAGTGAGGTGTGCCTAGGTCGCAGCAACACAAGGAGCCCAGAGTAGGAAAAAAAGAAAGACTAAGAGACGCTGACAGGGATTCAACAATTTGACAAGACTTCTGTTGGGAAACAAGCGTCTGGTGAACAGAGTGCATCTGTGGACAGTTGGACGATTACGGTAATTGTTGGGGTAACATAGTGTGCAAACTGGATTCTCCAGCAATAAAGGTTGTATTCTCCAAATCTTGTTTTTAACGGACTTTTAGATAGTGGACTGTGTGCTTTCCTATTCAAAATATTTGGTTCCTGATATTGGTAGATTTTTTTATGTTTGTTTATCTTTTTAATGTACTTTATATTGTCTTGTGTAATAGAAGCTACTGTAGCTTTTCCTGAAATTACTGTTGTGTCTTTCATTGTGTGTTTACTCACTGCCCAATTTAAAGAAACCTGTGTGATATTATTGTGAAATTCCAAGAGTTCCCAGTCTCTTAATAAAACTGGGTGGCGTAGTCGGATATTTTAATGGTGTCTAGATTGGTAAGTGTGACCAGACACCTGTCACATAGTATTCATCTTAAAGAAATAGCATAAAGGCTTAATAAATGGAAACCAGATAAAGGTCAAGTGAACAACAAAATGTACACTGAAATATAAGAATTGGTGACCCTGTATTGGATTCAGCGGGTTAGAAAATGGATGGATGGATTTACGAAAATACTGAGATGGTCAAGTAAATAAAGAATGTTCCAGAAGAATAGTTGATGTAATATACAAAATGCACTGAAGGATGACTAAGCGATGACTAAGAAATCAGCAGATATCCTATAAACAATGAAAATGGACAGTTGTTATATGCACAGAAATTTCAAGGTCATCTCAAAAGGTATAAGAAGAACCAGAATATAATATAATACATTTTTTTGGATGTAAACCAATGAACCAACCAGAGAAAAATGTATGCATTGATTGATACTGTATGTAAATTCAACAGTTTATAAAATAAATGAACCTCTATTCTTTGCTTCTCTGACCATGCTGTAACAGACTGCTTTTGAAGAATGTTCTCTCCAAGGCATTTTCCTGAGAAGTAATTAAAAGATACATTGAGCAGCTTTTCTCCTGCCTGATTACTGAATTGTCCTGTTAGAGGACGTTTCTTTAATAAGATATTAAATTTCGACCACAGGTGTGAGCAGGAGTCACAAAACATAATTATGGCAAGACGAGTAAACTCCGCAAGTTAAAAAAGGGGGGAATCACATGCTGCTGTTGATCCCATCAAATCCACATACATGGATTGTATGTGGATTGGCTGAAAGTCAAGGGCCGCCAGTGACAGAAGAGCATGTCTTCAGTGAATTATAAAGTCATAATTCCTGGGCAGCGGAAACCTGTACAAATTTTGCATATTAATCTTTTAAAGGAGTGTCATGACCATCACAAAATCCTGGTCACAGCTGCAGCAGTTCCCCCGACTGAGGTCACTATTGGGGATGATTTAACTGACACCCAGAAAGCAGAATTGCTATCTCCAATCGTGGGCTCTCGTACATCTTTTCGGCAACGGCGGGTCGGACAATGATCGCAGAACACAAGATTGTCACTCCACCCGGTGTTACTATACACATGCCCCCCTATCACCTACCAGAGGCAACAAGGAAAGTCCAACAGATGCTCCAAATAGGCATTATTCGGGTGAGCAAAAGCAAATGGCATAGTCCCATTGTACCTGTCTCAAAGTCCAACAGTTTAGTTCAGTTCTGTATTGATTTTAGGCATTTGAATAAGATTTCCAAGTTTGATGCATAACCGATGCTGCATGTGGAAGAGCTGTTGGAAAATCTCGGGCAGGCTTCATATATCTCCACGCTTGACCTCATGAAGGATTATTGGCAAGTCCCCTTAGAGGAGCCGGACGTGTTGTTTGAATTTATCGCACTCCCTTTTGGTTTCCATGGTGTACCGCTGACCTTTCAGAGAATGATGGACCAGATCCTGTGTCCCCATTCTGTGTACGCGGGTGCCTATGATGATGACATGGTCATTTTCAGTAATGACTGGGAATCTCATCGCATCCGCCTTCACGTGGTGCCTTATAGTTTACAGCATGTGGGGTTGATGGCTAACCCTACGAAATGCAAGCTAGGTATGCCAGAAACCCTCTTTCTGGGATATTCCATAGAGAAGGGTTTACTCAAGCCTTAAATGGAGAAGGTGGGGGAGGTGCTTGTATATCCCCATCCTGAAACACAGAGGCAGGTTCATGCCTTCCTCAGGCTTGAAGGGCATTACAGGTGGTTCATTCCCAGTTTTGCACATTGGGCCACCTCCTCACTGACTTGACAAAGGGCAGAAAGAAAGTGTTGTCTAGATCAACACCTGTGAGAGAGCTTTAGCAGACCTAAAAGCCGCTTTATTATCATTCCCGGTTCTGTGCAATCCAGACTTTTTGAAGGAATTTATTCTGCAAACACTTACAGTTTGGGAGCAGTGCTCTCACAATATTTTGAGGCGGAAGAACACCTCATCAAGTTTCTCAACAGAAAGCTACCCAGGGAGCATAATTATTCGACTATGGAAAAAGAGTGCTTGGCGATTAAATGAGGAGTGGAGGCCCTCTGTTACTATCTCTGGGGATGACAGTTTGCCCTGGAGACTGACCACTACAATCAGAAGGATATGAACTCCCAGCTCACTTGGTTGTCTAATAGTTTGCAAGCTTTTGTTTTTGATGTTCGCCACAGTCCTGGGGCTGCACACACCAGTGTTGATTTTCTCTCCCACCTAGCAGAGCCTGACTTGGATGGTTGTTATTTTGTTGGCATGGTGGAGCAGTATTTACTGCTACTTCACAGATTCAGTGTTCTGGAATTAAACCACAAGCCTGGTGATTGCCTTTGTGCTTTGCACATTCACATATTAAGTGGTTATTGACTATGTTTTATGGATGTTCCAGTTTATACAACATTCACAATAAGTACATGTTAAGTTAATTGATAATTCTGACTTGGCCTTGTGCTGGTATGCGAATGAGTGGACTCTACGCTTAACATGCTGCACTGTCCACTGTTATTTCTCACATTGTGCCCAGTAATGTACCATTTCTGCCTTTTTTTGGCTTTCTCATTTAGTCCTTCCTCACTTCTCAATAAATGACAATTTAGGAAGAAAGAGTATATTAAAAGATATAAAATTTAAGAGATGTATTTAAGAAAGTCTGCTATACTTTGTAGAAGAGTTAATGCTAATGAGTTCCCATCCATCCATCTATCCATCCATCCATCCAACTATTCATCCCACCATCCATCCATCCATCTCCTAGCCAAATAGTTTATATCAGTGATGCACAATTCTTTGCCTATCACAGTAGAACTGGGCACTTGACGGGAGACTGCCACACACAGGGTACCAGTCCATTAAAGGGCAACTTCACATACACACCGAAATTCACTTATATCAGGGCAATTTACAAATGTCAATCAACATTAATTATTTTTTTCTAATTTCAAATAGTTCAACACATCCTTCTGATCTTTTCTTTTGGATATTCTGAAACTGATATCATAACTGAACAAGTGATATGAGTAAGCTGATTTATGTTTTCTATTAAAGGATGTTTGGTATCTTTTAAGTTAAAGTATTTTTTTCACAGTCATTGTATATATTATTTTGCGATATGTCATTGCCTTTTGAAGTGAAGAGTTTAAAATGAAGTTTACAGCTAGAGAAAGGAAGAAGTACGGAGATACTCTAAAGATCAAACACTTTGATCAGAGTCTTTCATCACAAGAACAAGATAGCCAATAAAATATGTATAATGTCACATGTCCTGAAATACCACATGTGCATCTTAACATAAATAAAGCTTTTCCGAAGGACCAAAGAAAATGATGAAAGATCTGTGACAGAGGAATCGACATCAGTTATTGAGACACATTTGACCATTTCATCTGGACAATGGAAAATGTAACCTGACTGATTGTTAAATCAAAATTTTCCCTTGGTGTGCACCAGGCAGGTGACCTTACTTGGTCAATCAATACCATCATCATAGTCGAGGAATGGCAGTGAAAGAAGGGTGCAGGGCTTGTGTGCAACTCATGGATGTTGAGGGATGAAGGTGGAGACAGCTTTTGAAGATGGTTCCATGCACCCATAAGCCCGCGCCAAGCCTCACTGCTTTTAATTAAAAACACAAAATGCCACATAATGAGCTGTATAATTATGTGTACCGAAATGGCCAAATATTTTACACCTTTCGACAACCGCCAATGCCTCTTAAACATCTTAGATTGACAGGTGACAATTTCAGTAGTGGACACTTTGATGTTTATGAATGTTTCAACTCTCAAAAGCTGGATGTGAAGTTATCGATGAGACCGGTTGTATATTTACAACGCTTGACAGATGCCGAATGTCTCTTCAACACAAGTCCTACAAATACTGTCGTAATTGAAACAAACCATGAAACTCAAACCGATTATGACAGCAGCAATCCAAGCTGTGAGATTTGAAACAAGATTACTGTTCACATGGCCAACTGTACTTTGCATGCTCAAGAGTAAGCTCAGCGCACAGCTTGGTCATATTACAACCGGAGGGCTGAACTCACAATGTGGTATACAAAGAGATCCTTAACAAATAATTATTGGTATATTTTCCCTCAGTTTAAAAAGGTTTAATTTTCTTCTTAATAAAAATTTTAAGGCAGTACTTTGCCGCTGCGAAGCGCGGGTATTTTGCTATCTACACATATAAAAGGCAAAGCCCTCACTGACTCATCACTAATTCTCCGACTTTTCATATAGGTGGGAAGTTGAAATTTTGCATGCTCATTCCTTGCAGTGTACTTACAAAACTTAGGTATGTTTCATGTCCTATTACAACACCCAAGAGGGGGAAACGGGTGTACCCCCTAACCTGTATATATAGATGGGGAAACCCCTCCTCACTATTTCTGTGACTTCCAATATATGTAGAAAGCCGAAATTTCCCATGCTCATCCTTTACACTATACTTACAAACATTAAGTATGTTTCATTTCGTGCCGTAGCCTGTAACAAACTTTCGAAAATAACGTCTTCTTTTTGGCGGTCCTCACCATTATGCCATAAAGAACTTTCATTCCTTATTTCCGTTAACAGAGGATTTATTTCAAGGCAGAGACGCACAAAGGCCGCCCCTGGTCCCCCTTCATTTTTCTGCATGGTTTCACATGGTTGGCTCCCTGCCTATATACATTAATGACATCCCGCACTCATGTGCCTCCTCACTCGCTTCCTTACTTTCCTCAGCTGTTTGTCGTGCTCACTGCTCCCTTCTTCTTTACTCCACCACTTCAAGCCTGTCATTGTTCGCCTTGCTTCACGTTTTCCTGCTGGTGACTCCTGCCTTTTCATTTAGTTTCTTCACACTCTTAATCTTCTGGGCATGCCTCCGCCTACTCTACTTTTGAAGGTCAGTGCACCAATTATGTTACTACAAAACTTACAACCACCAAAACTTTGTAGCAGCACCAGGCTTCAGATCAAATCTCTACACGAGAACCTCATTGATGCAACTGTCTTCACTGGAACTGGCTCAGGGGAGACTGTATTTATTCCTTGCATCCCTCTCATACCCTCTAACCTCCCATTCCAATTCCAACGCCCTCAATTTCCAGTAAGGGTCTGCTTCGCTATGACAATAAATAAGTAACAGGGCTAGCTAGACTCTAAACGAGGTCGGCATTGACTTGGCACAAGATTGCTTCTCACATGGTCAACTGTACGTTGCGTGCTCAAGAGTAAGCTCAGCAGACAGCATGTCATTTTACACCCTGAGAGCAGAACTGCAAATGTCAATTACAAAGAGATACTTACAGCCTAAAAATGTGCATTTCTCATACCAACATTTACAATCATAAATTAAACTCTTTACAATCATCAAATTCACTCTCAATACTAAAATAAGCCAACGATGATTACATTGACAATCATGTTACATTATTTTTAAAATGTTTCCTTTTCTTTTTCATAACTTCTTTTATACACTACTTCTCCGCTGCAAAGCGCGGGTATTTTGCTAGTTGCATAATAGATGGAAAATGTCAATACTTAATTAAGCAGGAGTTGTTTCCTTACTTTTATGAAAAGTTATGGATGCTTTTTGTTAGTTAATGAAAGCTATGTATTAGAGTTTTAGAATTAAAAACAAAATCATATAACATGGGGGTTAAAGCTTCACTTGAGTCAAATGCTGAGGAACTTTGCACAGAACACTTAAAGAAGTTGTTTTTTTAACTAAACAAGTTACTGTTTTTATAAGAATTTCCCATTCTAAGGGTTTTTTAAAACAATCCTTTCATACCCCTAGCTGAGTAAACATAATGGAAGAATTGACTGGAAATTAGGAGGGAAAGAGTAAAGTTTCTCCAAAAATAACAAGCATAAAATTAATTGTTTTAATATATGCAAGTTGCATCTATCACTACAAATATTCAAAACATTTGCCATTCTGTTCTTAGACCATGACCTGATCATTTAAAACTGTGCAGTATATATCTTTCCTGAGGAAACCTTTAGGAAAGACAATTACATGTCACAAAGATCAAAAGGACAGGCAATGTTGTTAAGAAGAGTCTGGTAAATCGTTTTTAAACCTTCAGGTTCAACCATTACAACTTGCTTTTTGTGTCAGGGGAACAAGCAGCTCCTTGCAACTGAGTACTTAATAAAGATTACTAGTCACAATTTAGAACATTTTGACTTTTTCTGCTAATCTTACATTTAATAGATCAATGAATAAAATCAGTTTTTAGTACTTAAAGTATACGTAATTTTATTTTAAGATGTGTATTTATTTTCACATTTATTGTCACTGAAATTTTAACATACCTTAGAAAGTTAATAGACAGAAGGCAAAGCATGAAGATATGGTATATAATCCATAATCTGTGCCTGCATGTTCTGGTCTTAAGTGTTTTTACCATTTTTTGCTACTTCACTTATTGATGTATTTTAGCATGTTAGATCTAACTAACATGTGAACCCTGTCACACATGTACGATTAGGAGGCAGTCAAAGAGCCTAAAGGTAGGTAAAACATCGCGAGATAAGGGGTTGTCACATGGTACTTACCTAAACTCTCTTTTGCCAACAGAAAACAAGATGAGAAATAATCCTGCAACTTCTGGGTTTCAAAATGGCCGCGATGATGTCACTTCTGGCCAACATTAATGACGTCACTTCCAGCACCTACAAACCACCTCAGTTCCAGCTCCTCAAAATGACGTTGTTTCCGGTTCCTGTTGCCACATCACTATTTTGCCAACCATTTCCTGTCACCTGTTTTCTGTTCTATATAACCACCATTTTGTTATAGTAAAGTTGTTCATTGTGCTTTCAAGACTTTGAATCATCGCATTTTTTTTATTATTGTCTGTACAACAATATACGGGGACGGTCCCCAAACCTTTATTTTGGTATTTGTGACGTTTTTTCGACCACAACCCCTAACTACCATTTTAAATGTTATAAAGAAGGTTTAATTGTCATGAGGCACTGAAATTAGATATTCTATACACAGTGTGGTCCCCGGCCGGGACGCTCAGGAGGACCGGAGGAGAGCTTGTGCCTCCTCCAGACCGTGAGGGGGCGTCCGTCCTGGTTATGCCCAGCCTTGTAGGGACCCGTGGCCACCGCCAGGCGGCGCCCCGGTGCCTGAGGAACCCTGGAGCCCAGCACTTCTGCCACACCAGGAAGTGCTGGGTTTAAGAAGACAGGAGACACCCGGACGGCAGGGGTGTGTCCAAAGGGGAGTGCCGGGAAGCAGCTGGAGCCCATCCAGGTTCCTACTTAAGGGGCCGCCTCCCTCTAGTCATCGGCAGAAGTCGGGTGGAAGAAGACAAGTCGAAAAAACTAAACAAAGTTCCTTTAAATATTAACATAATGGATGAAAAATTCATAAAGGCAGGCACAAAAAAGGAATGCCACAAAAGCAAACCTAAAAGCAAACAATTCCAAAAATCAAAAACTAGAAACAATACCTTAAGTTGAAACAAACAGGACAAAACTAGGGAATCAAAACTCAGAATAAACGCACAAATTAGAAGACAGGAACAAATCTCAAGACTAATGCTACCATTTAAACAGTTCCACAGCTATAGGGTCTTTAACATTTTGGATTAGTTTTGATGTAAATGTTATCTTTTTGGTTGGTGATGTACATCCTATGAAGAAGTGTGATCATTATTTAATTTTGTTGATCTGATGTGTGTGATAAAATGTCTACAGTTCACTAATAATGTAGCCCTGTGTGATTTGAATGGCTTTGTAGGGTCTTCTTCAGCTTCTGCAGATATGTCATATGTGCAAGGATGGCAACCATGGCTGAAGTTACCTTGGTTAAACATTTATGATACTGCGATTGTAAAAAGCGTTTTACATGTACTTTCTTCAGAAACTATCAGACTCTCAGTTTTCCTATAAAGTATAATGCTTTTTTTGTGCACAATTAACAACCTACATGCTGCTCAGTTATAGTCTCCACATTTTGCAGGTGTAAGAATAAGATACATCTCTGCTGCAACAATTGTTACCAAAAGTGCAGCAGTAAATTAAAAAGTATTGGGAAAAAAAACCAAAAAAGCGTTTGTGTATTGGTCCTGAAAGAATCTAGTCACCCTACCAATGCCACTGCACTACAAATAGCTTTCACTCTTATTGGTAGGTATTATTTATTTTTGGGCCTGGTGCTCCAAGTATTCTAAGCAGTTTTACAGAAACACATTTTACAGGTATCAGTTCCCTATGAACCTCAAATGTATTAACCAGTTACAAAATGGAAGAATGGTGTTTTACAGAAAGGACAATATAATAGTCACTGCTGGGCCACTCTACTGTTTATCTCCTTTTGTAGTGGATTCAGGACATGGTTAGAAATGTACAATCTTTTGGTCTAATTGGTACTTTGTTTTCAAGATGTAATCATGGCACTGAGAGAAGTGGTGTGTTGCATGTTGATTAGCACATGAAAGTAAAAATGTTCTCTGTATTCCATCAATCCATATTGAACAATTGAACCCAAATCTACAGTTTGCTCTAAAATCTGTTGTATGTTAGATTGAGGTAAATAAGATAATTTGAATCAGTGAAAAAAAATGAAAGGAAAACAGCATTTAATACAGGAGAATATTTTTAGATTTCTACTAATCATTATGATAATTTGTTCTTTTATTTCATTTTCTGATCACTTCATAAAGGTTTGCCATGAAGGGCACCAAAGCTGGTTCAAGAGAACAAAAAATGTCCTGCATTGGCTTAAAAATTAGAAGCTTAAACTAACATAATAATTAAAGATTATCACCTACAGGCAGTAAGTAGGTAGGTGCCAGTAGGTGCAGGAAGGTGCCAAGGAGATAACTTGAGGCTATGGGATGACAGTTTGGCACAATAACCTAAAAACATTTGGTCAACAGATGGTATGGTGTTATTTGGACAATAATCTATAAGTAAGGTATTTTTAAAGTAACCTGGAAAAAAAGGCATAGTCAATGTCTGAAAAGAGCTTAAAGCTGATAGTTTAACAGAAATAGAGATAAAGCCAAAACAAGACACAAAAATCAAAGTAAATAACATTAAAGAGAAAAAGTCAACAATTTGGAGGACAAATAAAATAAGGTTTTTAGCAAAAATGAATTTTGATAATTCGGATGAAATAGTATTCTAAAAGAAGACCCTTTAACCCATTGTGCCCTTACTAGGACTAAGACATGCCCTTAACAACATGAGCTGCTGTCCTAACAACAAAAGACACAAAATAACAACACCCAAAAGGGCAGTGAAAATAGTGCAATTCACCAAACAATAAGTAAGAAATGAATCAATAAAGTGACTTCAGAAAAAGATTCCTTGCCAAGAAAACATCAGAAAGTGGGTGGGTCATTCAAAAAAATCGATAAAGAAAGCCTACAAAAAATTAATTAAGGGTGGGTTTCTAACAGATGTGATCACTAGCCAAGAATGTAAGATTATGTGACTTTTAAGAGTGAAGACTAGCTGGAGATGGGTCACTTCCTTGACATCATGGGACCATATTGCACATTTAGAAAGTCGGGTAATAGGAGAGGTTCCTTGGAGATACTTTAAAGACTATTGGGTACTCCAGGATTTATCAGACCAGGTGACATTAATTTACATTTACATTAATTTGCTCTGCGGTTGGCTGGTGCCCAGTCCGGGGTTTGTTTCTGCCTTGCGCCCTGTGCTGGCTGGAATTGACTCCAGCAGACCCCCATGACCCTGTATTAGGATATAGCGGGTTGGATAATGGATGGATGGATGGATTTATTTGCTTAACAGAAGCTTTTATCCAAAGTGACTTATAAAAGAGTTCAACATAAACATCATCATAAGTGAATAGCTGAGAACAAAATACTAGCTAGTCACAATTCCTTGGTTACAACCTCCAACAGCTTATATCTGTAAGAAAGAAGTTCACCAAACAAGAGAGTCTTCAATACTTCTTCAACACATTGATGGAGTTAGAATTTTGAATGGAGGCGAGCAGCTCATTCCACCAGCTAGGGGATGCACATGTAAAGAGTGTGGACTGATATTTAACACCATGTAGAGGTTGTATAGATTCTGATCATCTGCAGACTTAAGTGGTCAAGAAGGAACATAGTACCTCATAAATGTCTCCATATATAAAGTATAAGTGCTGACCTATTACCTATTCTGTAGGCAAGCATCAAGGATTTGAATTTAATATGTGTAACTCCTGAAAGACAATGTAGTGATCTGAAAAGAGGAGTGACATGTGCCTGCCTTGGCTGTTTGAAGACCAAATATGCTTCTGCATTTTGAATCAACTTGAGTGTCTTTGTGACACAAGCTGGTACTTCTGCCAGTAGAGAGTTGCAGTAGTCCAGATGCTACAAGACGAGATTGTAGATCAGGAATTGTGCTGCATAGCATACTTTGTCAGATGTGATCTGATTTTGTGGATATTGTATATATCGAATCTACAAGACCAAGAAATTGAAGCAACACAGTCACTGAAGGACAGGTGGTCATTGATCACCACCCTAAGACTGTGTACAGACTTGGCAGGTGTTAGCGATAATGAGACAAGTTAAGCTTAGATGGGGTGCTGAATATATGGAAAAACTAGAATAACACAAAGGTTCATCTTTGCCAGGTATGTTAGTTTCAGCCAGGAATCCTACACAGACTCAGGTTTATATTCTTGTTTAATGTCTATTTTGTTCAATTTTGATTCATTTGTCTGTATTAATATTGTTATTTAGTTAGTTTCTGTGTATCTTTGCAGCCTTTGTTATGTGTCCTGTATTTTGTGTGTGGTTCCCCAAGAAGCAAGACCACATGCCCAATACCTTCTGGCCTCAGCCCTACTGTATAAAGGCAAAGGTTTCTTGTTAATTCGAATGCACTTGGGTAGTCAGTATTTGTTTGTCTTTGCTTATGCTTATTGTGTTTTCTAGATTTTTAACCTTCTACTCTGTTTTTGCTTTGCCCCCCCATAACTTATCATCTTTGGGGAAGGAGCGAACGCTTTAGATATGTCAAAATTTTCAATTGTTTTCAATTGATCTCAATGTTTTAGGGTCCTCTGATACCGAAAACATCGGTATCTCAATGATGAGTGTGTGTCTGTTTGTGTGTGTCTGTGTGTAACATTTTGTTGAGGAAGGTCTAGGGCTAAAACAGCTGGACGGAAAAATGCCAAACTTGAAAATTAAGCCTGTTATGAGATGACAATGTATTGATTAGTTTTTGAGCCAAATCGTGAAAGGGAAGGAGACACGGGTCCAGTCCAGTCCTTGAGTGCTGCCGTGGCTACATGTTTTCATTCTAACCATCTCCTTAATTAGTAACCAGTTTTTGCTGCTAATTACATTCTTTGGCCTTAATTTGAATGAACTTGACTCATACTCCTTTGTTGTTTCTTTTTCCTTAATTAGCTGCCAAATAATAGTGAGACACAAAGCAACCCACCACATGAGTAGCTCACTACATTACCTGAAAATAAAAAAAGGTGAAGGTCTCAGTAAGGTTAATCTGTCAGGTCACCAAAACTTTTTGACGATGTTCTTAAAAAAACAGAAAATCAAGAGTTTTGGAAATGTCTGCTGTGGCAAAATGAGAGCAGCAAAAAGCCTTGGAATTAAGTAATGGGTTTAATTAACAGCACTAAGAAACTGACTGGAGTGGAATTGTTGGAGTTTGAAGCCCCAATTTAGCTGGTCATCTGCAGTACATTCAGAAATGTTGCTGTTGCATCATCCACCCTCCTCTTTGTTCTGTTTGTAAATTGGTAAAGGTCCAGATAAACCTAGGTTTAGTTTAGTAGTTGTCCATTAATTTCATTATACAAAAAGTTAAGGTCCCCAGGCTGAAGTCACATAAAACTTCTAAGTGTGTAAGATGCTCACTTATTCTGTCTGGACCTGAGCTTTTTTATTTTAGTTTCTTGATTAACTTTCCAGACATCGTTCTGGTCAAAGAAGCACTCACACCTGGCATCAGTCCTGAGTCTGTTCTTTTGCTGATGTGACCACTAAGGGGCACTGCAGCACCCCCAAACCTCAGACACAACTTCACAGACAAAAGTCCTGGTATACAGTAAATAAAAGGTTTATTGACAATAATACTTACAGAAATTCATCAAAACAACAACATTTATTTATACAGAACATTTTCATACAATATTGTAGCTCAAAGTGCTTTACAAGATGACAAAGAAAACATTACAAGAAAAGAAAAACAAATAAAAATTCTCTCTCTTTCTCTCTTTTCTCTTTGCCTCTTCACCTCCCAAGTCAGCTTTGTCTGTCCTCGACACCCTGGGTGAGGTCAAGCGGTCACTTTTGTCCTTGGACCCGGGTGTACTTCTGGCGCTAGGGCATAACCTGATGGAAGTACCCATAAAGTACGGATTGTGAATCCTGGCAGCTTCCCCTTCTGGCCCTGACGTTGCTGCTTCAGTTCCAAATATATGCTGTGGATGCCCATGTGGGAATCCTAAAACAGAGAGGCTACCACCAAGTGTGCTGGGGAAGAACATATTCAGCATTGATCATATCCCAGAGTGCTTCCATTGCACTTGCCTCTTGGCCGGTGTGGAAAGATCAGCTACAGGCAGAGACGCAGACACACAATGTCCAGAACAAACACTTTATTTTTCTGTTCTCCTACACACAGCACAGTGCACAAATCACCCTCAATTATGCTCAGTCCTTTACTTTCCTCTTTCTTCTGCCATTCCACTCCTCTCCCACAAGCACTATCCTCTTCCACCCGACTCAGGCTCTTCTAATGGAGTGAGGCGGCCCCTTGTATAATACTCAGGATGAGGTCCAGGTGCTCTGTGATGATCTTCCAGCGGCTCTTCCTGGTGTGGTGGAAGTGCCACATGAGCATCCGGAAGCATTCTTTGTGTACTTTGAATTTCTGCTGGCAATTCAGGGCTCCACAATCCTCCAGCTGCCCCCTCGAGGTGGCCACGGGCCCCAACAGTGTTGAGCTTTTAATCACTGATCCCGTGACCCCTATACAGACCAGGGTGGCTGCCCTCTCCTGGTCCAGGGGAGTTATTGTCCCTCTTCCGGTCCTTCTAGCCGTCCTGGCTGAGCAGGCTCCCCAGCCGTCCGCCACACTAGATAAGGATCCTTGTACAATCCCAGTTGGGATACTAGTCCAAGTGTAACGTTCATTATACTGACTAATCCTGTGTTTCAGTGTTAAATAGAATCCATTAAATTTTTGAGCCAAGTGATATTTGATTTTAACACGATCGTTGCATTTAGTGTGAATGCTTTTAGTGTGAATAGTGTAGTAGAAGAGTTCTTACACTCATGAAAATTGAATAAAGGAAACCAAAATCGAAAAGTGATTTCAAGCCAGGTTGGGAAAATTTGGCAATATCGATTTCAGCATTCAAGCTATTAATTAAGTAACTTGTAAATTAACTTCATCTAAAGTCTAGTAGGGATTAAATTTGTTTCCTAGTTTCCTAGTTATTCCCTAGTGGGAAAGAACACCCATTTCTAACCAATTCCCAACCATAATTTTCATACCAATAATGGCACTGCATGTGACCATGTCTAATCAAATTGTATGGAAATGACTACAGTGTTTTTTTTTACTAGAAAAAGTTATTTAAACATAAAATGACAAAGAGACATATGTGGAATTAGTACATGAAAATGCATATCATATCTTAACAAAAATGTATAGAAAACACACCTGCATTAATACACCTTAGTAAATGCAGAAGTACGATTGAGGCCTTAGAAGTGGTCTATTGGAAAAGACAACAATGTCAATAGACAGGCATTCATTTCTGCATAAAACATTCCAGAAGGGTACAGATTTTTTTGTTTTGCCTTCTTCTACTAGAATGAGTGTCTGTCATCTCCCTTTTATACATTATTGATAAAGAACACACCCATTTTTTTTTATAAATGTTGTAGTGCTTAATATCTCTCCTAAGGCAGATACGTTCACTACTTGTGTGGTTAATTGGATCTGTGGCCTCTCTGCTAGTGTAAACTTTCCTAAACGAACAACAAGCAACCAGAGCCAAGACCTGTTTTTTCTTGATTTTTTCTCTTTTCTTCTGTAGGGAAGAAATGTCAGTGAGTGTTGCCTCCAGCCCGTTGTGTCCATGTTTTTCCCAAACAGCATCTCCCAAATGGCCTTTGAAGGTATTTTTCTTTACTTGTCGGCTTCATTAGCACCCGAGAAGCAGCTGCCAGCTGAAAATGGCTTGCTGGTGAATAAAGCAGAGATTCTTATAAACAAGTTTGGACTTGAACAGCAGCAACATTTGGAAAAAAAGGTAACTGAAAGAAAGAACTGCCCTATTATTTACACTAATCATTGGCAACACCTTTTGAATCCTAATGGATGTGCTTTTTTTCATTGTTTTTGGAGCATTTTGGCATTGTTTCTTGTGTTCTGGTGCTTATGGCATCATAAACAGAGAGTGTCATCAAATGTTTTGTAGACAACAAGTTACTATGCTGCAGATGTTATTGCCACAAGCGTGCCAGCGTGCGTTCTCACAGGTACTGTTTTGCATATTGGCGCATGGGGAACATAAAGTCAATGTTTGGGATTCAAGGAGAGAACCTACCAGCACATGAATAAAATATAAGGAAAAAGAAAATGGAAAACAGCTCAGAGGAATACACAGTATTCAGGAAAACATCTGAGACAAAATAAATAAAAAAAATAAAATTACAGTATTAGACTAAAAACGTTTGTGGGAAATCTATAACTATGAACTTCAATTAATAGGAAAACTGAACCAGGGAAGACAGGCTGCCAGAAAATCTAATCTGTGGCCTAGTATAGAGTCAGGCCATATTTGAGTTGAGTTAAGCAAGTCCAAACAGCCTAATTTTAAATATTTTTTATTGACAGGCAAATGAATATACTGTAGTCCACGTAAGAAACATAAACTAAGCAAAGGCAAAAATCATAGAAAAGGGTTTGGAAAGGGAGACAAACAACATAAGCCAAGAAAGCTAGCTAATTCCAGAGCACTTGCCTGAGAAACGATGAGTCCTTAAATAGACTCTAAGGTAGCTGTACAGTGGTAGCATCAGGAAGCCCCACCACCTTGACCTTGGTGTGTAAACTAATACAGAATTATAAACAGAATTAACAAACTTAACAATTACAAATGAATTTGAAAAACAATATGGATAAAACAATATGGTAAATATAAGAAATTTACAAAAATGTGAACATAGAAAAAACATGACAGTTGTGATAAGAATGAACAGGAGACATCAAAGGTTTGGGGCAGCCACTTATACAGGTATATTATGCCCTGGATGCATCATGGCGAAGTGGGGAACATTTATGGAGTGGGGCTGGAATTGACAGAGAGGAATGCTGGGAAGGAACCGAGGTGTATACTGGGAGTTATGACGTCATCAGAGGTAGATAGAAGGAAGGGAAAGAACACGGAAGTGGCAGTACATGGTCATTGAGTCTGATTAGATTCATGGCGGCACTGCTTCTTTCTTTCTGTAGGAACAAAGAGAGAGAGGTTAGTACCCTGCTTTTCCCTCTTGGCATGAGTTTTTGCGCTGCAGTTCGGGTCTTTACACGGCTCCCTATGCGCATGCGTGACATGACCCCCCCTCAGACCAGACCCATCGGGTCGGGTGCACTGAACCCGAGAGGTCGTGAACCCAGGAGAGGGCATTGGCATTGGCTTGAAGGCTGCCCCGGCAATAAGTGATGGTAAACTTGTACGGCTGAAGGTCCAAAAACCACTTGGTGACTCAGGGATTCGACTCCTTGTGAACTGCCATCCACTGGAGAGTGGCACGGTCCGTCACTAGTGTGAATTCTCAACCCAACATGTAGTACCTCAGGTGAGTCACCACCCACTTAATAGCCAAGGCTTCCCTCTCCACTGCCGCATTCCTGGTCTCCTGATCCAACAGTTTCCGGCTCAAGTAAATTACGGGGGGTTTGACACCATTGATGCTTTGGCTCAGCACGGCGCCCAGGCCTGTGTCCAAAGCATCGGTCTGGAGGATAAAAGGAAGAGAAAAATCAGGAGTTTTCAATATTGGTGCCGTTGTCAGGGCTGTCTTAAGGTCACTGAATGCTTGTTCCGTTTCATTGTCTAATACCACATACAAAGGAGCCAGTTTCTTTGTTAAATTATTCAAGGGTTCTGCTCTCTCGGAGAAATGAGGTACAAACCAGTGGTAGTAACCCGCTAACCCCAAGAAGGCTTGCACCTCTCTCGGTACTCAGACGGGGCCATTCGAGGATGTCTTTGACTTTAGAACTTTGGGGCTTCACCTGTCCTCCCCCCACTAGGTGGCCTAAATATTTGACCTCCTTCAAGCCAAAAAAACATTTGCGTGGATTGATATGGAGATCGGCCTTCGATAATGTTAAGAGGACAGCGTACACCTGCAAGATATGTTCCTCCCAGGTGCTGGAATAGATGACCACGTCATCCAGGTAGGCGGCACAATAGGACTGGTGGGGCCGAAGCACTCTGTTTACTAGACGCTGGAAGGTCGCTGGTGCCCCGTGCAGTCCGAATGGGAGAACCTTATACAGTATTGCCAATGTCCACTAGGAGTACTAAAGGCTGTTTTCTCTTTCGCGGATGCCGTTAAGGGAATTTGCCAGTATCCCTTGGTCATGTCAAGAGTAGTCAGGTACTGAGCCATACCCAAACATTCAATGAGGTCATCCACCCGGGGTATAGGGTAGGCATCGAATTTGGAGACCTGGTTAAGATGTCTAAAGTCGTTGCAGAATCTGGAGGATCCATCTGGCTTAGAAACGAGGACAATAGGACTGGACCAAGGACTGTGACTTTCCTCAATTATGTCCATGTCCAACATCCACTGGACTTCTAGTTCCACTTCTGCACGTTTCGCCTCTGGGAGGCGATAGGGGCGTTCCCTGGCCACCATCCTGGGGTCCGTTATGATGTCATGCTCAATCAGCGAGGTACGGCCTGGCATCTCGCTGACCACCTCTGGGACCAACAGGATCGCTTGTTCCAAATCCTGCCATTGGTGGGATGTCAAATTGAGACCGAGGTTAAGGGTCGATTTTTCTGAGAAAAGGGAGAGGGTTGCACCAGAGTCCGGGTGGCCTTCCCGCTCTCTCCATGGCTTTAATAAGTTCACATGGTATACCTTCTCGCTTGGCCAACGATTCGGCTGTTTTTCCAAATAATCGACGAGCCCTTTTCTTTCCTTAACCTCATAAGGGCCCTGCCAATGGGCCAGCAATTTAGAGTGGGAGGAGGGTACAAACACCATCACCCGGTCCCCAGGTTGGAATTCCCTGAGGACTGAGTTTTGATTATAACACCGCGCCTGCTCTGCTTGAGCACATGTCATGTGTTCTTTTAGAAGAGGTCGGATTTTATTTAACCTACCATGCAGTTGCGCAATATATTCCAATATATTGCTGGAGGGAAGAGCCCCTGCTTCCCAGCCTTCATTTAGTATGTCCAGAAGGCCCCAGGGTTGGAATCCATACAAAAGTTCAAACAGGGAAACCCTGTGGAGGCTTGTGACACCTCCCGGTAGGCAAAAAGCACGAGAAGTAGAAGGTGGTCCCAGTTCCTACCGTCTGTTCTGACTACCTTGCACAGCATCTGCTTAAGCGACTGATTAAAACTCTCTACCAGTCCGTCGGTTTACAGATGGTAAACAGATGTCTTTAGATGCTTAATACGGAGTAACTTGGCAAGCTCCCAGAACGTATCCGAAGTAAAGGGAGTACCTTGGTCCATGAGGACTTCTTTAGGTATTCCCACTCTGGAAAAAAGGCTTACTAATTCCCGTACAGTATTTTTTGTATTGGCGGAGCGTAAGGGAACCGCTTCCGGGTACCGAGTCGCGTAATCTACCATGACTAATATATACTTATGGCCACGGTTTGAAGGCTCTAGGGGTCCTACTAAATAGATTCCAATCCTTTCAAAGGGAACATCAATGAGGGGAATCGGAATGAGAGGAGCACGGACCCTCCTAGGTATTTGACGTAATTCACAATCCGGGCAGGACTGGCAGAAATGTTGGACCTCCTCATTTATTCCGGGCCAATAGAAACAGAGTTTTATTTTCTCGAGAGTTTTCTCAGCCCCAAGATGGGCGCCTAGGAAGTGGGCGTGAGCCAGTTCACAAACCTCCCGCCGGTAGGTCCGCGGCACTAGCAACAACTTCCGCACCTCGCCTTCATGAGTTGTGACTCGATACAACAGGTCATTTTCCAGTACAAAGTAGGGTTCCAGTGGCATGGGATTATCTGACATATTGCCATCAACGGAAACAATAGCATTCTGAGCAAACTTTAGGGAATCATCGTTCCACTGTTCCCTTTTAAATGATGCTGCTGTGGACCTAAATTGGTGGTCCATGCTGTCTAAAGGATCGATTCGCGTCGGGGGGCTGTCATTTACTCGGCTCTTGCCCTCACCCGGTGGTATTTCCAGGTCAGGGTCTGTCGCCTGAGAATCTTCCCCCCGTCCGCTTATGTCATCATCGTTTGCCGGACTGCACGGCGTAGGAGCCGCAGGGAGGGTGCCCCATCCACCCATAATAACATCCTACTTGGCTACAGGAGTGGTTTTTGTTCTTCCACTTTTAGTTTTCGACTTTTAGTAGTCTCCCCATGCACACAAGTAACCTTCATATGTTGGTTTTGTCACGGTAGAATATAACGGCGAGCCACAATGGTTCTGTTGCTTCCGGTATCAAATAACGCAACCACGGAGTGTCCATTTACCAGTACCTCTCCCATATTCGGGACTGCCAAGGGATTAGACAGAGCACAATACCTCTCAACTGTTGTCCAACTGCAGTCCATCAGCTCCATGTTTAGTGAACAGGCTGGTAGAATATGCCCTACCTCGCTGTACTTGAAACAGTGCGGCGGGGCTGGTGGCTTCTCTCTGGGTTTCACAAGAGCTTCTGCAGCGTGACACGTGGGCTCAGTGTTGGCGACATGTCCCTGTCGGGCTCTGTGAGCCGGCCTTTCCAGCCCCCCGGTTCGGTGTACTGCGAGCTGACACTTCAAGACCTCGAGGAGACCTTTTATGTCCTTGTTGGGGTGTCGCCAGACCTGCTGGGCAAGATAATCCGGCATGGCATTCACTAAACCTTTGCACCACTTGGCGCACTTGGGTGCCTTCTGGCCTTAGCCAGTTGTCCATCTTACCCCAGAAGTCAAAAGCCTGGGCTCGGGCAGGGCACGAACTGCCACTGCCTCCATTCACTCGCCTGCTGGCCTGACATGATGCCATAGCGACTGAGTATCTCCACTTTTAGGAGGTCATAACTCGCTGCTTCCTCCTTGGGGAGATCGTGATTAGACCCGCTGCGTGATGCCTTTCAAATACGGCCCATTTCGTCCGCGGCCATTGATCCGAGAGGCTGTCCTCTCAAATATCCCCAGATAAGACTCAGATAATGTCATCGCCTCAGAGAGCAGGACGATCGGATGAGGCGGAGGCTGTGCAGGCTCCGGTCTTAATGCTTCAGCTGCAGCCAGGTGAGCTTTGGTCTCTTCCAGCTTGCGCTTCATTGCGGCTTGCTCAAGCTGCAGGGTCTGGAGCTGAGTCGCCAAACTGGTCAACACGGCATTCAGGTCCTGTCCTTCCGACATTTCGGACACTCACTATCCTGCCGACTACGCCACTGTAGAAATAAAGCACAAGACAGCATAAAGGTTTGGGGTTTTCGGCCCCGTATACTATACAGTTTTGAAAATTGAGTCAGATATTTTTTCCATATACATCAGACAGTCAAGATGGTGAAGTGAGGAACATTTATGGAGTGGGACCGGAATTGACAGATAGGAATGCTGGGAAGGAACCGAAATGTATGCTGGGAGATATGAAGTCATCAGAGGTAGACAGAAGGCAGGGAAAGAACACGGAAGTGGCAGTACGTGGTCAGGGAGTCTGATTAGATTCATGGTGGCGCTGCTTCTTTCTTTCTGTAGGAACAAAGAGAGAGAGGTTAGTACCCTGCTTTCCCTCTTGGCATGAGTTTTCACGCTGTAGTTTGAGTCTTTACACAGCTCCCTATGCGTGTGTGACAATGTTTATCTATACTAATAAAAGGCAAAGCCCTCACTCACTCACTCACTCACTCATCACTAATTCTCCAACTTCCCGTGTGGGTGGAAGGCTGAAATTTGGCAGGTTCATTCCTTACAGCTTCCTTACAAAAGTTGGGCAGGTTTCATTTCGAAATTCTACGCGTAATGGTCATTTTTCTCCATTTACTGTAATGGAGATGAGCTTGAACGCCGTGGGGGCGGAGTTTCGTGTGACATCATCACGCCTCCCACGTAATCACGCAGTACATAGAAAACCAGGAAGACCTCAAAAGCGCTGAAGAAAACATGCATTATATAATTGAGAAGGCAGCTAAACAATAAGAAGCGAGCGAGTGACATATATAACCATATTCATGAGTTCTGCTACTTCGGAAACAAAGCATGATGTAAACCTACACTTTAAATTAAGTTCATAGACAGGCTGCCGCTGGCGTTTGTAATTTAGTGCCTGCCCATATAAGGCCGTCCGTCAGCGGCAATCCAATAGCAAACTCCACTAAATATTCACGGGTGAAGGACTGTGCTTATGGAGAGGAAGATGAGATGGTCAGGGTGGTGTTTGACACAAACTCAGCGAAACTGCGAGAGAAAGTTTTAAGTGCCAGGACTAAGGTAACATTAAATACAGCCATGGACATAGCACGAGATGGCACCAGCACAGCTGGGAACCTTCGATGCATGTACACCGAGTGGCTCACGTGAACTGACGCAGTGCACAGATAAAAAGCAACAGTTCCAAAGAGCGCTGAACAAAACCGAATTACACAATTGAAAAGGCAGCAAAAATATGAAGCGCCTGATACATACAAGCATATTCATAAATCCAGCTACTGCGAAACAAAGCACACGTGGAAAAAGTCAATGTCCCGCTAAAGGAAGACAGTGTAAAAAACCGTGCATGCAGTGTGTCAGGTCTCAGATAAAGAAGAAGACGAGCTGTTTATTGATGCAGTAAGAAAGAATCGATGAATGAAACCTGTCATCTTTACAACGATTGACAAACACGGAATGTAACTTGAACACAACACATCCTACAAATACGAACCTGATTGAAAGAAATAATGATAATCAAATCCTTGATGACAGCAACACTCAGTAACACTCACAAAACAAATACTGTATATTGACAGTCATGTTACGCTATTTTTAAAATGTTCCCTTTTCTTTTCTAGCTTTTTAACACACTACTTCTCGATACGCGGGTATATATATATGTATATATATATCCCGATCTACATACTCGAATAATGGATACTTTATTCGCCATCAATGATTGTTTTGGTAAAGCCATACTCAGTGTATTCATTAGATGAACGGTAAAAAAGTAAGAGCGAGGGAGGATGACTTATTGAGGCATGCAGGCTGTAGTGCGCGTCAACTCTATCTGAATTGCGATCACATTTGAAAAATATATCTTTTCAAGTTCTATTTAGTCCATATGTGTCAAACTCAAGGGCCGGGCCACATCCGCCCGGCGTAATTATATCCGCCCCGAGATCATTTTATATACTGTATTATTGTTATTAATAGCCCGGTATATGAAGCGCTGGTAACACAATAAACTACAGATCCCATAATGCAGCGCTTCAGCTGCCTTGCCGAACACTTACCGTTAATCAAGTCTAGCTTATGATGCTGCAAGTTATTGCGAAGCTAGCTCACACGATGCTGAAGAGAAAAGTTGATTCTGAAAATAGAGCCTTTAAAACCGATGGGAGGCTGAGTATATGTTTACTGAACCCGTGTGTCTCATTTGTGGAGCTAATGTGGCTGTAATTACAGAATTTAATCTAAGACGGCACTATGAGACAAAACATCAGGGTAACCTGAATGCAATGCAGAAGATACAGAAAGCAGAATAATTAAATAAGAATCTGACACTTCAGCGGACGTTTTACCCGTGCACAATCACAAAGTGATTTCAAGTGAAGCTGCTTTTATGGGAGACACAAATGCACCAGTGCAACTTGCCCCACTTTCCCTGTTGCCAAGTAATGTTAAACCAAGTCGTCACTACGGTGTTCCCAAATCGCACTTTGCTGATAAACTGAGCGCACTGAGTTTGCACGGCGCTTTGGTGACTTTGAAGAACAAAAAGTCCGTCTACATGTCGGCTTGAACCTTTGGTAGCACATATCTGTGTGAGAAGCTCTTCTCAGTGATAAAGACTAACAAAACAGCACACAGGAGTCGCCTCACTGATGAGCACCTGCAATCCATCCTGAGAATCTCCACAACACAGAACCTCACACCAAACAGAAACGAACTTGTTGCCAAAAAGATGCCAGGCGTCCAGCTCTAAAATGACATATGAGCAAAGACAACTGAATGATTTGATTTGTTATTGCTGAAAGGAACACATTTTATTTATATTTCCAGGTTTTGTTATGCAGCATGTTCATATTTGAATTTGTATAATTTTGACAGGATATATTTTTATGGAGAGCAAAATCTTTTGGGATATTTAAAATCTAAGTTTATTTTTTATATAAAATTACATAAGAGTAAAGAAATTTGAATGTTTGTTCTTTTAACGTTTACTTTATTTCTAACTTGTATAATTTAGACAGGATATATTTTTATGGAGAGCAAAATATTATAAGTTGTTTAAGGTTTGAGTTGATTTATTCAGAATAATATTCCTGTCTGTTTTACCATTCCTACCAAAGATATTTCTGTCGACTAAATAAAAATTCCTTCTATTTAAAATTTAAATAGAACTTGAACAAATCGATAGTTCATAATATCCACGCAGACTTGCACGTAAGAGCGGGAGTTATCCGTTTTAACAAGCAGCGTATTGCACTGATACAAAATAGCTGTGTGTATATATATATATATGTATTTGTGTGTGTATGTATGTATGTGTGTATGTATATGTATGTGTATATATGTAGATATATATATGTATGTATATATGTGTGTGTGTATATATATGTGTATATGTATAGATATGTATATATATATGTTTATGTGTGTATATATATATATATATATATATATATATATATATATATATATATATATATGACAGCAACACTCATCACTCACAACAGTGACAAAACAATTACATTGACAATCATGTTACGTTATTTTCAAAATGTTTCCTTCTCTTTTTCATTGCTTCTTTAACACACTACTTCTCCGCTGCGAAGCGCGGGTATTTTGCTAGTAATTTAGATAAGTTGAACTCAGAACCACAGAAAAAAACAACATAATGTCTGTAGTTAAAATTTATAAAACAAGTTAGAAAATATATGCATGGTGTAACATTCAGTAGTGTTTAAAGACTCTGCAAACACTGTGTCCATCAATGGGCTGAGTTGAGTAGGCAGGTTCTAGAACCTTCTCAATTCATTTCAGGGTTAAGGTGGCCAAAGTCTGTTTCACCAGAATTGGGCAAATGGCAGAAAATTGGCGTGAAAACTTACATGTTGTGTTCTTTTTAGTTAGGCAATAAAAGGTGTCATTTTGCTTGACTTTTCATTGCTTGAGCATGTATAGCTGTAGTAATTTTCATGAGATGGGACTTTCAAAGCTATTCATCTATACTAATAAAAGGCAAAGCCCTCACTGACTGACTGACTGACTGACTGATTGACTGACTGACTGACTCACTCACTCACTCACTCACTCACTCACTGACTCATCACTAATTCTCCAAATTTCCGTGTAGGTAGAAGACTGAAATTTGGCAGGCTCATTCCTTACAGCTTACTTACAAAAGTTAGGCAGGTTTCATTTCGAAATTCTACGCGTAACGATCATAACTGGAACCTACTTATGTACATATATACCGGCCATAGCCTGCAGCTTGGTCACCGTGTGAGGCGGAGTTGCGCCCCTCATCGTCCCGCCTCCCACGTAATTGAGTGCCTGCCCATATAAGGCCGTCCATCAGCAGCAATCCAATAGAAACACTCTGCCGCTGAGCGGCTCACATGAACTGATTGTGAACGCAGTATGCAGACAAAAAGTAACAGCTCCAAAGAGTGCTGAACACAAAAAACATCACACAGTTGAGAAGGCAGCAAAAGAATATGAAGCGAGTGACGCATACAAGCATATTCATAAGTGCAGCTACTGTGGAAACAAAGCACGTTGTAAACCGTAAGTTTAAATTAAGTTTATAGACACGCTCCCGCTGCCGTTTGTCATGCCTACGACGAATACGATATTCGCGAGATACAAGTTTAAAGAGAAGACACGAGGTATAAACAAGACTCTGGATCACTTTGTAATGAAGTTAAAATTGCTGTAGCAAGAAACCTTTAAGTGCCGGGTCTTAGCTAACATTAAATAAAGCTGTAGACATCGCAAGATCACACAAGAGAGCAGCTCACGTGAACTGACTGTGAACGCAGCACAAAGTGATCACTTTGATGAATGAAACCTGTTCAAAAAACGCATTACACAATTGAGAAGGCAGCAAAAGAATATGAAGCGAGTGACGCATACAAGCATATTCATGAGTGCAGCTACTTCGGAAACAAAGCACGGTGTAAACCTAAAGTTTAAATTAAGTTCATAGACAGGCTGCCACTGGCATTTGTCATGCCCACGACGAATACGATATTCGCGAGATACAAATTGAATGAGAAGACGCATGGTTTAAACGAGACTTTTGATCACTTTGTAATAGAGTTAAAATTGCTGTACCAGAGTTTAAATTGCTGGTATGCCAGGTCTGAGCTAACATTAAATAAAGCTGTGGACATCGCGAGATCGCACGAGATAGCACAAGCACAGCTGAGAAACTTCGATGCATGTACTCCGAGCGGCTCATGTGAACCGACTTTGCAGGACTGGGAAAGGTTAAATTAAGTTTAATTTAATTGCCTTGAGCATGGAAAAGGCGCCATATAAATAAAATGTATTATTATTATTATTTAAGTTTATAGACACACTACCGCTAAATATTCGCAGGCAAATCCCTGAGTACCGACTTGGGTAGTGAACACTTCGATGAATGAAACTTATTATCTTTACAACGGTTGACAAACATGGAATATAACTTGAACACAACACATCCTCCAAATACGAACCTGATTGAAAGAAATAATGATAATCAAATCCTTGCTGACAGCAACACTCATAACAGTGACAAAACAATTACATTGTCAATCATGTTTTGTTATTTTTAAAATGTTTCCTTTTCTTTTTCATTACTTCTTTAACACACTACTTCTCCGCTGCAAAGTGCGGGTATTTTGCTAGTTTATGATAAATGTTAGGGAATAACAGAAGTAAAAGGTAAGCTTTATTATAGTGACAGACCATTATGGATATCAGGTAAATGTGGTAAATATTAAAATGACCAGATTTTCAAAGTCTCAGACCTAGACACTTGTGTGACATGTTTGTCCACTGTCACATGCTTGTGCATGGGGAGCAACCTAGGGGCTTAGGTAAGTGTGATTTACCGCCAAGACACAAGGGGGCACTGTCTAATAATGTTCTATTTTCTCCTTCTCCCTCTGCAGAAAGGAAGATTTGACGCCTCTCCCACTCTGACATCACATCTGAGGTCAGACCACCTGGACCCTCTTCTTCCTCCCAGAATTCCTTATTAAGGGAAATAAATCCATCTGAACACAGATTGACCTGAGAATCTATGACATCTTAACTTTGCATAGTACCATGCATTTTCTTTTACACCGTAGATGCTAGGGGTCACTGTTGACCCTTTAAACACAACAGACAGACACTCAGGAAACCTGATGAAAGCACCTAGAAGTATTTTAATTAGTTTTTTTTTCTTGTATAGAGCACCTAAACACCACAGCCACCAATAAACAATCAAGTAGCACAATGATACTAAACACAAGTTTCTTTCTCTATTTTCTCCACACCTCGCAGCAAGCTTCGTCCACTTCCACCTGACTCTGGCTATCTTGCAGGGTTCCCAACAGTCCTTTACATAGTTCCTGACCTACGTCCACATGACTTGCCACTGCTTCCGTGTCAGATGGAGAACTTGAATTTTCTTTAGCCCAGAAGTACTTCTGGGCTTTCATCCCCGTGATTTGGTAGTACTTCCGGGCTGTGGGTGAGACATGACTTCCCAGGTTCTCTTGCAGCGTCCCCTGGCAGCACCCATGGTACCCAGCAGGGCTGTGGTATTTAACTAAATGTCCCTTAGTGCCCTGTGGGAATCTGGGGCATTGAGGCAGTGTCCTAGTAAAGCTGCCTTCCCCCATTCTTCCATCCCATGGGTGTCTGCTACAACACCTTTTGCGTACTTCAATATACAGGATTTGTTTTCGGGAGCCCCAGACCCTTTATTTTATGCCTTTTGTCTGTTTACACCACGCATAAAGTTCATCCTCATTTGTTCAGTGTCTACCTTACCTCATCATCATCATCTAGGTATCATGGCATCATTAACATAAAAAAATACACTTTCATAAATGTACACATATGATTCCACATAGTGATTGATTTGTAAAAAAATAAATGTACTGTTTTAGTCTGTTTCTTGGTTGTCCTCACAATGCTGTTCGATTTTTAACACAACTTTTTAATCAATCTTTCCACATCGGACTTTGATCTGGACTATTATTGGCATATTACATTGAACTGGGAGCAGGGGGTCCCCCTGGGAGTTTCATACACACTGTTCTAAATATATTGTGATCATTTTTGTTTCAGTGGAGCGATGATTTATTTGATAGGCAACCTGTTAAAACCAGGACATATTGATATTCTTCAGTTATTTATCTGAAATCATACTGTCCTTGTCGCTGGAGTGTCTGGCCAACCAAGTAAATTATAGTGAAAGTTAAAGAGTAAACTATTATAATCTGCAGGTGATGGAGCTGTGAGCTTAATTTAGTGTAAGGCAAATTACATTATATATGTATGACGTAACATTCAGGTGCGTTTCAAGACTCTACAATGCTAACACTTCAGGGCCAAATTAAAAGTTTATTTGCTCTGTACACAAAGGGTTACATGCCACAAGGTACTGTACTCATATCTAGACAACCTTTTGTTTTCCTTGCTTGCATTTTATACTTTTACAGCTAGTCAGATCATTTAACTTGCCTGTTATGACTTAAATCATCAGGGTAAGAAGATGAATGCAGAGGTTTCTACAGGGCACACGTGGTTGGTTAGTTTTTATTTAAACTTGTATTGGGGATCAGGTTTGCTGTCAGTGGTATCTATTGGAAAAAGAGGAACATCTACAAAATACACAGCTTTGCATAACTGCTGTCAAGGTAAAATTGAAAAAAATAGTTAAAGTTGAACAGAATGTTTCTCCATTTTAAGATAGATAAGTTTGCAAATTTGCCAATTCCTTTCAGTAGGAGATTTTGAAATTTTAAAACTGTGCAACGTGATCTTGCAAAGATATCTCAATTAAAGAGACAGACATGGCTATTGTGATAGGTGCCTCACACCTTATGTGAATGCACCTAAAAGGGATGATAAAGCCAAAGCATGGTAAGGGCCTACCTGTTATGTGGACTAGGAACTTTTAAATGATTCCTAAACTCAATGCTAAACTATTATCAATGAAAAGTTGCCTGTGGTGAAATTAACTATGTTTATGGGGCTTCTTACACAATGTGAAGTACTGTCCCATAGAAACTGGACAGTGATTTTAACTAGAGAAATAAATCATTAAGGCTTAATGGCAGAGATAGCTGATAGCTGGTAATTAAATATTCTCACTTTGTGAGGCCCCAGAGAGGGAATATTACTTACTAATGATTTAAACTTTATGGGTGAAGCTGAACAGATGAAGCAACCTTATGAACATACATCCTCCATGAGTAAACTCTCTGACTAGATAGGCTCCTTAAATCAGGTATTAACAGCAGAAGTAGTAGTAGTAGTAGTATTATCACATATACAGAATACAGTGACATTCATACTTTCACATCCAACCACTCACAGTCACCTAAACAAAATTGCACTGAAATACATAATTAGTTTTCTGCCTTGTGCAGTTGTTTGAGATAAAAGCACAAATCAGCAATGTCCTGAACACTGCCTGTTCATCCCTCTTGATGTAATCTTGATCCTTGTAATCTAGACCTAGTAGTATCCTCTCATGTAGGATTAAACCAAATTACTTCTTTGCATTGATCTCTTCCATTCACAATAATTTTGGCACCACTTGTAACCCTGGATGATTAAAACTGAATTTCTTAATTATTATTTTAAACTTATTTCCAACACTTATAGCTCCTCATTCACCACCTTCTTACATTTCTTGATAATCTTCACATTCCTCAGAAAGTGATCTGTAAATTAATACAATGGACCAGACTGGCTTTATTCACTCTAGCCTAGCTTCTGATAATGTGCACAGACCATATCCATGCCAAGAGCTTTATCTTTTCTCTGTCTTGATACAGAAATGGCTTTTGGTCATATGAACTGGCATTTTTAGATTATGGATAGGATGGGCTTTGGGCCATCGTATATTAATTTAATCAAAACCTTCTGCTCATCCCCCACTTCAGCTTTCCTAACTAATCCAATAATTTCTCCTCCATTCCCCATTTGAAGAGGGAATAAGCAGGGCTATCCTCTTTCCCCTATTCTCTTTCATTTATCTCCTGAACCTCTAGCAATAGCCATATGTAATTCTAAATTGCTTACTCCCATTACAGTTCATAATTCTATCCACTTGATCTCTCTATATGAAGATGACATTCTTCCTTATTTAGGCACCTCTCATATCATAAATTTGTTTAATGCTTTTTACCCTTTATATAGCTATAAAATAAACTTGACCAAAGTCATACTTCTACCTCTTAATGATCTCTGTCAACAAGCCTCTTATCCCTCTTTAATACCACACTCACTGATTCTAGGGCCTCTGTTAAGGATTGGTCAAAGCTCCATCTTTCTTGTCTTGCAATTAATAAAATTAATATTATCCCTCATTTTAAATTCCATCTCACTTCTACTATCTCATAGAAAATATTGTCCCAAAGTAACATCATTGCTTTCTAACTTCTCGAACGGTAAAAGACCATTCCTTAACCACTCATGTTTAATAAGATGCAGACAGCGGAATGTCTATTCATCCCGTGTCCTGCCTGGCTCTGGCTGTGTCCTCCTTCTCATCCACCTGCATGGCTCCTCACAGAATTTAATGTGGCTGCCCTCCTTTTGTTGAAAGATGTGCTGTCAATCTTATTAAAGTCAAAAACTTCAAATTTGTCTGTTTGGCTAATTCTAACTTATGGCATAGTACTGAGAAACTCTAAGCCCTTACTATAAAGTTTCATACACATACTCCCATCTTTCTCCAACCCTGCCCAGTCAGAGGGTGACCAGGTGTGCAATTACTATGGCAGCACAAGGGTGTCTGTTTGACAGTTCGGGCCTTAAGACATTCCAGTCTATTCATTGTTGCTTTCCTCTTCCTTTTTCATCCTTTTTCTTTTATTTACAATGCTGACTAGTGTTCAGGGAATGTGACATTTCCTTTACGCCCTCATTTTTTTGTTTTGCTCCTTCCTCCTTTAAAGAAGCATGTCTCCACTCTGTATTTTTTACTCTGTAAATCTACTTACAAAGCTCTTCCTTTAATTTCACAATAGTCCTGTGATCTTGCTCCACTGGTTTCTACTCTCTATTGACAAAATATTTTTAAGAATGCCACATTTTGTTCTAGATACCCTAACTACGAATTCACCAAGCTGAAAATAATTCATAGACTTTACTCCGCACCACGTTAATGTTTTCTCATGGGTCTTTCTCCTGATCCACTTCGCCATTTGCATTCCCATGGTTTATCTGGCACTTACCTCCATATGTTCTGGCATTGCCCTCCTGTTTTCTTTTTTCTCATTACAGATAAGCCAATTTGTTTCTCCCTTTCTGTCTATGAACATCAGTTCTATTCTTCAGACTCTATCTCTCTTGGAACTTTCAAAGCTTTCTCTCACCAGTGGGGAGTACTTTGTCTTGGCACTTTAGTGGAAAAAATATTTCTTGCCTCTCAATGGAAATCTCCTGTGCTTCTTTCATTTTACAATTGGCAATCTTCCTTTTTTAGTCTAATTGTTTTGGAACTGTCTACTTTCATACCTTTATTAGAGCATCCTTAGAATCCATTGAGAAATGGTTTAGCACCGTTTCAGCAATGAAAAGCTTATTCTTTGATGCCCATTGACATCACAGTTGCAGCATGCAGGTTCATTTGGTGGTGTGCAAGATGCTTTTGTCATCTAATTATTTTCCTCCTCTTCTATGCATTTTGTTGATTGACTCCACCGCCAGGCTTTATGTGCGGAAGTGGTATTTCTCGATGGCTTTGTGGAAAGAGAACTTGGGGTATACTCTTTTTCCCTTTTTTTAACTGTTCCTCATTATGTGTGTGTTAAATTTCCTGAATGAATAAAAATAATAGTCACAAAAAAAATTTTACAGAGTTGTGTATTAAGTGAGATGAGAAATAAGAGGGCACACCTGAAACAGTAATTCAAAATTGTCCTGCAAAACATCACCTGATGCCAAATTTCTCCCGGGGACAAATACATTTCTATCTATCTATCTATCTATCTATCTATCTATCTATCTATCTATCTATTGTGGCTCACCAGGCTGGCACTGCCAGCTGAACCCGACACAGACAAGCAGGGGACACAAGTTCAAGGCACACAAGGTTTATTTTTTCTTTTTCCCTTGTGGGAAACACCTTCCCTGTTCCCCACAAGTATAACACAATTCAAGCACAAGCACAGCACAATATCACAAGTCTCTTCCTTCTCTTTATCTTTTTCCTGTTCGCTACTCTGGTCACTCCTCCTCCTGACTCTGGCCCCTTGAGTGGTGGCTGCTGGCTCCTTTTGTAAGGCACCTGGAAGTGCTCCAGGTGCTTGATTACTCATTTCCAGTAGCACTTCTGTGTGTGGCGGAATAACTGTTCATAAGGGCTCAGCAGATATCTATCTATCTATCTATCTATCTATCTATCTATCTATCTATCTATCTATCTATCTATCTATCTATCTATCTATCTATATTGCAGGATTAATTTCAGTATAAGTAATAAGTTCTATTTGTTCTCTTGTTGGTATGTAAGAGCAGAGCGGTAATTGAAGTATTTAAAGAGAAACCATACTTTTTACAAGTGGTGCCTCACACATGTTCTTTGAGTATTCTGTTCAGTCCATGTAAGAAATTAAACACTCATGCAAAAACAGCAAATCACCCAAGTCTTCTTTTTGTTGAAGAAGTGGAGTGCCACAGATCATATTAACGTTCTCTTTTTATACTCTGCTGCCTTCTGTTTTGGGCACACTACTGCAGCACTTTAATGGTAAAAAGAAAAAAAAAACATATACTGTAATGTTTTATTGTCTCATAAAAAATTAAATGATAAACAGTTTAAAGAGATTGTTATTTTCATGGGAATTGTTACATATGCATTATTTTCATTTTTACTTTAAAACTTTTGTAAAAACAATATTTGTCCTTTATTTCCTGTCCCAGGCATGGTAAAATCTCTTTCTCATGGCACTTATAACGCTGCTTGAAGGGGGGTCTGAACGCACGTGATCGATTCAGCTGGTGTCTTGCTGCTGCTGCTGGTCAGCTGTGTGTTGTGCTTGTTGTGCTTTGCATCAATCACTTAAAACCCTGTACAGCAGCTGTCCTTTTACCACTGTGCATCTCTACCGCTCGCTTTGTGAAGGGGTGACGCTAAACCCACGCTAAGCAGAAGTGGACAGATCAGCTACTGGCTTTGTGCTGTTTCTGCCAAGATGCCTGTTCTACTTGTCGATCTGCGTGTTCTGAAGGAGGAGGAGAAGAAGGAGTGGGTGTGAGGGCTGAATGAACACTAAGGAGAAGTGCTCGGATCATATGCTGGCTTTCTCTAGCTGCTGCTGGCAAGCTGAATGTTCTGCTTGTCGTTGTTTTAATTGCTGAGAGCACCTGAAGTTTGTCTGCCAAAAGCATTCCAACAACTGCTAGGTTAAATGTCAGTGAACTTGTTTTAAATTGTTTGTAAGTAGGGAGTGACATGCAAAAGTCACCGTCTCACGGGTTTTGCTTCCTAAGGTTGTAATGTCTAGTGTTGTGTAGCCTCAAAGTGTCTGTCCGAGATGATCTGGTCTCAATCGTTTCACTCAAACACCCTCCACTCCCCCGGAGGTGCGCTACGCTCCTGCCACTTCGCGTTGTGAAAGGGGGGGAGCTGAATGCACGCTTAGGAGAAGTGGACTTTGTTCTGGCTTTGTGCTGCTTCTGCCAAGATGCTTGTTCTGCTTCTCGCTCTGCTTGTCAATCATTTAAAAGCCTGTACAACAGCTGTTCTTCTGTCTCACTGCCTTGTCTTGCGTGACGTTAAAATGTTTTATAATAGAGAGATGTTACTCATATCCTTAGCCCGACATCGACATATCATATGTGTTTACAAAGTGTGTTTTAATAAGTTTACATGTGTTTAAAAAAATGTTTATTTATATGGTCTTTTTCTATCGCTGATTTTCAACTATCGCTGATGGGTCTGGAACATAACTTCCACAATAGATGGGGGATTAATGTACTACAGTCCTGCACATCCTCCTTATTCATAAATATCGGCACCAGTACACTACTTCTCCACTCCTCAGGCATCCTCTCACTTTCCAAGATTCCATTAAACAATCTGGTTAAAAACTCCACTGCCACCTCTCCTAAACACCTCCATGCTTCCACAGGTATGTCATCTGGACCAACTGCCTTTCCATTTTTCATCCTTTTCAAAACTGTCCTTACTTCTACTGCTAATCTGTTGCACTTCCTGATTAACTATCTCCACATCATCCAACCTCTTCTCTCTCTCATTCTCTTCATCTATCAGCCTCTCAAAGTACTCTTTCCATCTGCTCAACACTCTCTCCTCACTTGTGAGTATGTTTTCATCTTTATCTTTTGTCATCCTAACCTGCTGCACATCTTTTCCAGCTCGGTCCTTCTGTCTAGCCAATCGGTACAGGTCCTTTTCTCCCTCCTTAGTGTCCAACTTCTCATGCAACTCATCATACGCCTTTTCTTTAGCCTTCACCACCACTCTCTTCACCTTGAACCTTATCTCCTTGTACTCTTGTCTACATTCTGCATCTCTCTTACGTCACACTTCTTCTTTGCCATCCTCTTCCTCTGTATACTCTGCTGTACTTTCCCATTCCACCACCAGGTTACCTTTTCCTCCTTCCTCTGTCCAGATGTCACGCCAAGCACCCTTCTTGCTGTCACCCTTACTACATCTGCTGTAGTTTCCCAACTGTCTGGTAACTCTTCACTACCACCCAGTGCCTGTCTCACCTCCTTCCTAAACTCAGTCTTGCAGTCTTCCTTTTTCAACTTCCGCCATTTGATCCTTGGCTCTGCCCTCACTCTCTTCCTCTTCTTGATCTCCAATGTCATCCTACAGACCACCATCCTATGATGCTTAACTACATTTTCCCCTACCACCTCTTTAATCTCCTTCAGATTGACTCTTCTGCATAGGATGTAATCTACCTGTGTGCATCTTCCTCCATTCTTGTATGTAACCCTATGCTCCTCCCTCTTCTTAAAATACATATTCATCACAACTATGTCCATCCTTTTGGCAAAATCCACTATCATCTGACCTTCTTCATTCCTCTCCTTGACACCATACCTACCCATCACCTCCTCATCTCCTCTGTTCCCTTCACCAACATGTCCATTGATATTCTCTTCAATCATCACTTTCTGTCCCTTGGGTACAGTGTTCATCACTTCATCCAATTCACTCCAAAAATCTTTCTCCTCCATCGCACACCCAACTTGTGGGGCATAGGCACTAACAATATTTATTATCACACCTCCAATTTCTAGCTTCATAATCATTACTCTGACCCATTTTCACCTTCAAAACCCCCTGTTCCTTCAGAATAACCTCTACCCCATTTCTCCTTCCATCCACACCATGATAGAACAATTTGAATCCACCTCCGATCCACCTGGCCTTACTCCCCTTCCAGTTAGTCTCTTGCACGCACAATATATCAACCTTCCTTCTCTCCATCATATCTGCTAACTCTCTCCCCTTCCCAGTCATACTGCCAATATTCAAAGTTCCTACCCTCAGTTCCACTGTCTTTACTTTCCTCATCTCCTTCTGCCTCCAGACATGTCTCCCCGTCTTCTTCTCCTCCTTCTTCTTCTTTGGCCAGCAGTAGCCCAATTTCTGCCAGCACCCTGTTGGCTAACAGTACTGGTGGCGGTCGTTATTAACCTGGGGCACGACCGATCCGTTATGGAAATTTGTATTGTTGTCTGCATATATATTTGGCAAAATTTTACACTGGATGCCCTTCCTGACATAACCCTCCCCATTTATTTGGGCTTGGGACTGTCACGAAGAAACACACTGGTTTGCGCATCCCCTGTGGCTGGGTTAAAGGCAGACTTTATAAAAATATTTAATCTTCCCATGAGACCAATATTAGCGTTCTACTTGCATAGAATGAGTCCAAGAAAAGGTTTTGAATGGTTTGTATTTTCTTGTGCCGATAACCTCACCAAGTGAGAGAAATGGTCGATATTTAGATACAAGTTTCTTTTTACCCAGCTCCAGTTGTGTATATTAAAGAAATCAGTTGACAAATATTTGTTATTTGACTGACAAAACTTGGATACATTAAAAACTAGCCAACATTGGTTCCTTAGAATAGATCCTAATAGATTAAATTAGCTAATCGATAATACATTTGCAGATCAGCTTATTTTTAAAAATACACCTGTTAAAAATTTCATTTTTTGTGGTTGAACAACTTTATATTTTATATAGTTCTTTTCAATGGCAAACAGCATCTGAAATTACTTTATATATCCAGACATACAGTACAATTGTTTATGGGTATTTTTAAAGTTGTGACACAGGCAGTCTAAGGGACTTCCTTAGGGTCCCCAAAGGGAAGAAAACATTAACTGAAAAGGCAATATAGTGGTTTGTAGTCCAGGGGTGTCATGTACAAAACTTTGCTTAAATCCCACCTAAAATTTTACTTTACTACCAAAAATGGCATATGCACAAACAAAATAAGGTCTATAAAACCGTACCTTTACCAGGTCCCATGCCAAGTTCCATTATAATTCATAGATCAACTTAAATCAATGTATATGTGCTTTTAATTTCAACCCTAACCATTGTCATGTGCTTGGGAGGCAACTTATGGACTTCTTTTCTGGAATTCATATGACCAGAAGTTCAGCCATTTTGAATCAGCTCTGTATTGGACTCCAGTCTAAAAATGTGTCATTTTCATCTTTGTAAAAAAGATAATTTTGCTTTAATTTCTTCATACGGGGTCAGAGATGTGCCCCAAACCTTTTTCATGTTTTCTTCTTTTCTTACATCATGTATTTTTGAATATTCAGGACCTAATTTCAAACAATGGAAGAACACAGAAAATGAAACTTCATTAAAAATGAACTGGAGTATTACAGACATTTGGTGGAGTTAAAGGAGGGACCTGTGAAATGCCAAAATGGGTATACTAGGTTACTAAAAAAAGTCTCAAATAAATGGTGTTTTGTCCTCAATTATTTTTAAGGCCACTGTGGATGTAAATATGTTAATCCACAAATTTGGAGCATTGTGACACAGCAGTATGGCTGCTGTTTCCTAGTAAGGAGTCTGGGGATCACACTCTGGGTACTCCCTGTGTGGAATTTGTACATGTATATGTACAGGTGTATGAGTCTGTTCCAGTTTCTTCTTATGGTTCAAAGACATGCAGGTTATATAGTAGGTAAACTGGCGATGCTAATGTTTGTATACCTGTGTGTTCACCCTGCAATGTACTGGTGCATTGTTCCTGCCTTTATCTTTTGCTTGCTAGGATAGGCTTTAGCTTCCCCAGCCCCAGATAAGCAGGTTTAGAGGATGGATGGATCAACAAAGACTGAAATCTGTTCTGCCTGAAGCAACTCTCTTGTACAGTGGAACCTCGGTTCACAACCATAATTCGTTCCAGAACTCTGGTCATAAACTGATTTGGTCATGAACCGAAGTAATTTCCCACATAGGATTGTATGTAAATACAATTAATCCATTCCAGACCGTACAAACTGTATGTAAACATATTTTTTTAAAGATTTTTAAGCACAAATATAGTTAATCATACCATAGAATGCACTGCGTAATAGTAAACTAAATGTAAAAACATTGAATAACACTGAGAAAACCTTGAACAACAGAGAAAACTAACACTGCAAGAGTTCACACTATAGCTCTACAAATCTCTCAATAAAAACACTTTTTTAATGAGTTTGAAGCACAGGGAAAAAAATGAACATTTGAAAAACTTATAATATAATGAACCACCAAGAAAAATAACATTGCAGCAATGCACACTACGAACCGATTGCTGTAAACAGAAGTGAAGTGGAGGTTAAAATCCAATAGAAAAAAGTCTTCATTAAATACAACGAGGTTAAAACAATGCTTGGATCTGTCTCTTTAAAATCAAGCCTGGTGCATTCTTTAACTGCCTTCTCAGGCTTATGCGTCCAGCCATCTCTTTCTCGCTCGCGCTGTTTCGTTCGTGCGCGCCTGTCTGTGTGCGTGTGTCTCTCGCACGTGCCTGTCTCTGTGTGTGTGTGTGTGTCTTGCGTGCACCTGTCTGTGTGTGTGTGTGTCTCACATGCGCCTGTCTCTGTGTGTGTGTGTGTGTCTTGCGTGCACCTGTCTGTGTGTGTGTGTCTCTCGCGCGCACCTGTCTGTGTGTGTGTGTCTCTCGCATGCGCCTGTCTGTGTGTGTGTGTGTGTGTGTGTGTGTGTCTGTGTCGCTCTCTCTCTCGCTCGCTCACTACACAGGGAGAGACTGAACACGTGCAGAAATCATCGGCACGCACAAACCGAAAGGGAAACTGGCTTGTTTGTATACCGAGTGTGTCGTCGTGAACAGATGCAGTAGTTTGGCGAACTTATTGGTCATAAACCTATTTGTACGTGTTCTGAGACGTTCGTGAACCGAGGTGCCACTGTATGTCACAAATCCTTAAAACAGAATTGTACTCTGTACAATACAGGTTAGTTCACTGTTTTGTCAGATTTATCTTAAGAGAGATTATTTCAGATTCAATATGCTGTACATAGTAAGTAATCTCTTGACTCATCAAAGGACGCTCCTGTCTGTAAACAGATTCTTGCTAGTCAGCATGAGCAATTAAAATGGTAGTGTTCATGGTTGCAACTGAGGACATCTCTAAGACATGTCAGTCACACTGTTACAAAATATTTAAAAAACAAAATGTTATCTCTGTCTCTTGTATGAAGCAAAAAATAACAAAAAAAAACCCCTACAATTAAAATATGTGGATAAACAATATTTAAAACCCAATGTTTCATCCATCCATCCATCCATCCATCCATCCTCTTCTGCTTATCCGAGATCGAGTCGCGGGGGCCGCAGCTTGAGCAGAGATGCCCAGACTTCCCTCTCCTCACCCACTTCTTCTAGCTCTTTCGGGGGAATCCCGTGGCATTCCCAGGCCAGCCAGGAGACATAGTCCCTCCAGTGTGTCCTAGGTCTTCCCCATGGCCTCCTCCCGGTTGGATGTGCCCGGAACACCTCACCAGGGAGGCGTCCAGGAGGCATCCTGATCAGATGCCCTATGTTTGCTTCATAAGGCCGTAACCCCTCCTCGAACCACCACCTTATCGTGGTGGAAGGGTTTGCATGTCCCAATGATCCTAGGAGCTCTGTTGTCCAGGGCTTTATGCCCCTGGTAGAGTCACTCAAGGCAAACTGGTCCTAGGTGAGGGATGAGACAAAGAGCGGTTCATCAAACCTCCTACGAAGAATAAACCTCCAAATGTTTTCATCATTTAAATACAAATGGTATTTGTGTCTTTTTACATGATGACTGGCTTATGGGGTCTAAGCTGGGGCAGGGGGGAGGGCAATGCCCCCTTAAACAAATGTCCTGCCCCCTTAAATCAAACTTTTAGAAGCTGAGAGAGAAAATAATAGATTACCCACAAACTGAATATGGACAAGATGTACTACAGTAGCTGAAAAATCCACTGGAAAAGGCACAAATGAGATGATAGGCTTCACCTCTTGTTCCCTCTTTCCCTCCGTGCTCTGTTTGTCCGCAGCTCACACAGCACTCCGCAGCGCAGAGATCCCCTACTTACCCTCCCTCCAGCTAAACATCCAATCACTATTAGTATGCAAATGACCCGGTGTCAGGTTTCTCAGTGGGCAGGGCTGCGCAACAGCGGCAGACTTTGATGAAGCAGCAAATCTCTGTCGTCAGAATCATTGCGACTCGTGAGATAATTAACAACTAAAAAATACATCTATATTTGTACAGTCAATGGGGGACTAGTCCATTGTTCTTCTCACAGTTTCAGTCTGGTAGAGAAGTGTTTCTTTCTCGATCCCACAAGCACCACTGTGAGCCTGTCTGCTGCACAGAGCCGACTGGAGGACCTGTGTCTGTCTGTCAGACCCCGACACAAAGCCCCGCCCCAGCTTTCAACTCTGCACTCAACAGTTTTCTCGTTTCATATACTGATGAAATCACAGCGATTTTAGTAAAGCTTAATTACTTTCCTCCCCAGCTTCCAGCAGTTCACAAAGGGAAAGTTAATATGAGATGCATCCTTTTTCTCAAGCTTTTAAAAAGTGTGACGCTGCTCCTGGCTGTACCAATAGCAATAGCAATGATCACAGGCACTGCTTCTCCTGTACCTCTGCCAACAATTGCTGCCCCAAAGCAACCCGCTTAGCTACCCAGTGAGTTAAATGGTAATACACCATCCCAGCCAATACTGGGTAGTTACCCCAAACGTGTATTTGGTGGTACAACATTAAGATCGTTCAATCCTGCCTGGTACCACACACGACCATGGCTGGAGTACTCTGTTGTGCGGGACTCATGCTTCTGTTTCCCCTGTCGGAAATATGGCAGCACAGTTAATGATAGGGATGTAGTTTTTTACCTTAACTGGTTTTAACAACTGGAAAGCAGCACTTGATCGAGACAAGGGGCTACAGAGGCATGTGTCCAGCCACAACCATGTGCATGCTTCAACCATCTGGACTGAGCATAAAAGTAGAGAGGCCACAGGGGGACTGTGGATTCAATGTTGGTTGGTAAAACACAACTTGAAAAAAAACATTATTATGTCAAGAGTATTGGTAGTGCTATAAGGTTTCTCTGTGTAAATGAGTTGAGGTTCCATGGGACTGCAGAAACCTTGAGACATGATGCAGCGGGTAATGATGATGACATTGCTTCAGGTATTTTTTTAAAACTGATGGAATATACCTTAGAGAAGGATGAGAAGCTAGCAAGTATTGCTAAGGGTGTCCCATAAAATGCAAAATACACATGTAAGGATATCCAAAATGAAATTATCCAAACACTGGCTGACATGGTGCTTGGAAAGGTCAGGAAAAATATGAAAGTGCTGATTCTGCAGGGTTTTGCCTCAAAAGTGATGGGACCAGCGAGAGGTGCAATGTGGAAAAGTGTCTGTGATAATACGGTTTGTCAGAAATTCCATGCCAGAGGAGCATCTTATTGGGTTGCTCGACTTGCAACAACTTGATGCAGAGTACATCACCTCTGAGATCCTGTTACACCTTTCTGTTGCTGGCTACAGTGCTGACAGTATACTTAACCAGTGTTATGATGGGGTTAGAGGTGGTATACAAGCTCTGCTCCAAAAGAAGCTTGACAGATATGTCCCATACATCCACTGCTACAACCACCAACTGCACTTAGTAGTTCTGCATGCCATGCAGAGTGAGTCATGTACAAAAAGATTTTTTAGCCTATCTAGTTCACTCTACAACTTTTTTCACCACCACTATGTGCTCAATAAACATGATGCATCTTGTCTAAAAAGGCTGCTTGAGATCAGATGGACAAGCCACTATGAGGTGACAAGGTGCACTGTGGACAATCAAGAACAAATCCTTAGTATCCTATCTGAGATGACAGAGGATGATGATGCTGCAGTTGACCTGTGCACCGAGGCCTGAGGCCTCCTATGCCAAATTAAGAGGTATCACTTCTTTGAGATTGGAAAGTTCCTAGTGCCAGTGCTTGGTGTCTTGAAACCAGCAAATGCTATTCTACAGTCTCAGTCAGTTGATCTGTGCAGTGCTTCTGAGGTTGTTAGTGCAGCACGGGACTCCTTAAAAACATCCATGAGGATAACTGTTGGGGAGTGTCATCTCCTGCTGAGGATGAGTCACATCCAACAAAAAGAAGGAGAACAATGAGCAAACACCTGGGTCAAAGTGTTGTGCTCTCAACTTTGGGCCATACAGACTCTGGTGACCCTACCATTTCCCCCCATCAGTCTCTGAAAAGATCCCTGCTCAAAATCCTTGACAGGGCCATATAAGAAATGGAAACTAGATTTTCACACAAGAATATTGACCTGATGAGAGCCATATCTAGTCTTGCACCCAAATCTAGTGCATTTCTAGATCCCACCCTGTTGCACCCTCTGGCTGTGATAGATGTTGTAAGTCTGAAAAATGAAGTTCTTGTGGCAAAACAGATGCTGCTCAAAAAATATTCAAAGGAAACAGACCTGTCCACTGTGTGTAAACTCCTGCAGGAGTACAAGGAAGCCTTTCCTGAGTTGCATAAATTGTATGTAGCAGCCCTGGTAATTGGTGTGTCTTCAGCATCGTGTGAGAGTTCCTTCTCCACTTTGTCATGGGTCCTAACCCTCTATCGTCGCACAATGTTACATAAAAAAAAGAGGAATTTGGTGATCTTGGCCCATGAGAAGTCCATAACAAATAACTTGAATATGGGTGAATTTGTAAGATTTTTGCAAAGGGAAACAGGAGACTGTTTTTGTGGAGTGGATTGAGGAGAAAGAAGAGTGGAGCTGTTCAGTTACACACAGAGAGTTCAGTTGCTTGCAAAACAAACAAGCTTAAAACAAGACAAAAAAGAAGAAAAAGTTCAAATGTTCTGTTCTAAATCTGTTGTGTTCTACAAATTAGTTTGAGAATTGTAGGAAAGACATGGTGAATTTTTTTTTTAATTACTATGCCAACCCTTTTTAGTTTTGTAAATATTGGCTATATTGAGAGGTCTTATTTTATTCTTTATTTTGGAAATTTATTTGAGAATTAGGCCATCCAATTAAGATAATGTTCATGTTGTTGGTTGTAAAGATCTGGATGGATATTTTATTTAATTCTTTATTTTATTTTTTTATTTTTCAAGACTTGGTGAATTGATTTTTTTATAACTTGGCCTACCCTTTTTAGTTTTGTTAGTATTGGCAATAGTGAGAAGTGTTATTGTTGGGTTCGAATATATTTGATATAGGCCATAAAATTAAGGTAAATGTCATGTTTTTAGTTGTTATAATTTGATGAGGAATATTTTATTTTACTTTTTGTTGTTTTATTTTTCAGTTTTCCTCCTGAGGGATTGCCACCTTATTGTGGTCAGGGGGTTTGCGTGCCTCAGTGATCCTAAGAGCTACACCAGCAGAAGCTTAGCCTTCAGGTGGGACACCCAAGTTGGACAGGTCTTAGGGTAGAGGCCTGACAAAGTGCAATCCAATTACATGACAAAAACAGTTATCCAGAGCATCCCCACCCCTTTCCTGCCTCCGTCGTCACCATGTGCCCCCTTCACATTTCTGTCTGCCCCCTCATATATGCCTGTCTAGAACCGGCCCAGCTGGCTTATAAGCTGATTTAAAGCTGTCCTCTTGGAGTTGTGCACTTAAATTGAGTTACATTACAGATGGAGAAATCACCCAATCTCTTCTCACTTATAGGTTTAGAACATCCAGGTTTGTTTGGAGGTTCAGATTGTAACTGATGTGTTATTAATATGCACAATGTAATGAGATTTTCAAATCACATTATTATTTAATTATTTTATCTGATTAATGGTTCTAATTTGCCCCCATCCCAACTTTTTTTGGAATGTTTTGTAGACCTGAAATGCAGGAATGGAGGTATATTAACAAATGAAATTAAGCTCTGGATATGAAATACTCCCTGCAATGAAATAAACATGAAATTAAATTTAAGAATCACTGCAGATTTTTTTTAATTTGCATTCTCCATACCATCCCAACTTTTTTTGATTTGGTGTTATAGGTTGGCAGTTTTTTCCCTTTCAGGATGCTTGATACACATATATCCAGGTGCCTTATCATTTTTGTATATTTGTATGTACGAAAAACTAAGATATTATGAGATACTGTATTACTGGTTGGTACGGTGGTGTCCTGTCCAGGGCTGGTTTCTGTCTTGTGCTCTTTGCTGCCAGAATAGGCTCTTGTTCACTGACTGTCTGAATTGTGTTGAGTTTAAGATTGTAATATTATGTGAACTTAATTATAGAAATGTACAATGACATGTAAAATTTTTTAGTGATTTAGCATGTGTGCATTGAAGCGCAACCATACTCTCTGGATAACATCAGGTCGGGGAGCATGCACTGGTACAGAGCATTGCCACACACACCACAAGACGGCACAACTTGGGATCCTGGTTTGCAACCTCCCAGGCAGACTTGTAGCCCAGTCCCACCCTCTGGAAATGACCATCTGTTGCAACCATGTGTTACGAGGGCATCCTCTTGGCCTGGTCAAGCCACTCAGGTCCTCAACAATGAGGATCCTGTGAGCATGATCACCCTCTGGAAATTGCACTACATGGCTATAGTGCTGTAACTGATGCTCCCTCACAATGCAGGCAATGTGTCTCACTCGGGACCCCATGAGCAACCTCTCATTTGACACAAAGTCAAACCAGCGGTACCCAAGGATTCGCTGAGGAGACACAGTATCAAAGGAGTCCAGTCTTCATCTCAGGTCACTGGATAGCGTCCATGTCTCACAACCATATAGCAAAACAGGAAGCACCAAATATCTAAAGATTTGGACCTTTATCTTTTTGAATAGATATCAGGAGCAACACACACCCTTTTCCAGTGACTTCATGACCCCCAGGCTATCCTAATCCTTCTACTGACTTCATCGGAAGAGTCACCAGAGACATGAATGTCTCTGCTGAGGTAGGTAAACCTCTCGACAAGGTCGACACTCTCTCCGCAGACAGACACACTCCTGACAGTTGTGCCTAAGAGGTCATTAAAGGCCTGGATCTTGGTTTATATCTAGCGCACTTTCAAGCCCAGACACTTAGTTTATATTCCTCGCTCAGTCTCGCAAGAGCCCTGATCAGAGCCTCCATTGATTTGGCGAAGATAACAGCATCAGCAAAGTCGAGATCAGTGAATCTGTCTTCACCAGCAGATGCCCCATAGCTGCTGGATCCTATGACCTATTGAACAGAGTAGGATAAAGAACACACCCCTGAACCCCAGAATCAGTGCAATAATAAATGTAATAATAAATGATACATCTAAGGCAGCTTTTAATGAACTGTGGATTTCTTTGCTATCTCATGCAGTGTCTTACAATAAAACAGTCTTGAATTATATTAACCAAAAAAGTGACAAATTCTCTTAAGTGTATGCAATGTCAAAATAAGTAATATTTCATAGGAATATTGACTTTTAAAAGTCCCATGAAAATCAAGGTGAGTAACAATGCAAACAGAGTTTGCATAATGACTGTCTGCTCACTGTGAACAAGCAGGATATTTACACACCTCTTGCAATATCCTGCATGTGCACATAATAGAAAGGAATCTGGTCTGAAAAAAGTGAGATAAAGAATGTGGCCTGACCACAAAGCAAATGGGTGTGTGAATGCCTGCATTTCCTGATGAAAGATTCCTATGACTTTAGAAAGGCATGGCGGCCTAAGCTTTGATTTTTGCTCAAATTATCATATGATAATCAACTATAGCTAACAATGCTTTGAAAAACAAATCATTTAAGTGGAACCTTTGAAGAGCCTTTTCAAAGGATGTCTTTTCATTTTTAATTAGAAAGATTAAAGTCAATGTTTGCTTTTTAATTATGAATTTTTAATTTACAATCAGCATTAGTTTATCTGCCTGCATTAAAATGTTGATATGCACACTTACTGAAATGCCCATGTGAATAATATTCTTTTTAGTAGATCATTATGTAAAGCAAGAGATAAATCATTTAAATGAAGCATAAAATTAAGAAAGTTTAATTTTGTTATTGAAAAATTATGCTGGTATTCTTGAGAAATTAGAAATCATTGATCATTTGGTCTTCCTAGCCAAGACTGTGTTGAGCCAAGAGTTAATACCAACAATTTAGGGAAATAATGCACAAGTCCCTTGACTATTAACTAAAACAAGACTAGCTAATTTATTCTTTAAATCCACCCTGTTCAATAAAGGGTTGTTGGTACCACAGCCTACCTCAGCAGCAGCAAGCTGTAAAAGGGGTGCCAGTTCATCTCAGGGCACACTCAAGTACACATCTACACCCTACCAACTAACAGTTTCAAAATGAGGAAAGAAGCTGGAAAATGCAGACAGAATTCAAGGAGACACACAAGACATCGATAAGACTAAAATCTAAACCTAAGAGTCAGGAAATGTGATGCAGCAATGCAAACCTCTGTGCTACCAATCTAAAAAAATAAGTTAAGAAATGCAACTCCAAATTAAATGAATGCTTGCATTGTAAGCATAATTTATTAAAAGCAACTGCTTTTCAGCATTGTTTAATTTGGATGTTTTATTCATGATGTTTAGATTATATTTCTCCCAGTAAATTGCAATATTGACATTTCTTGCTTTTTCAATGTACACACATGAAGAGAAAATTCATTATCTATGTTTCAGCATCAGAGGAAGACTCAGATTGCATTAATTACCACTACAGGTATTTTTCCATATGTGTGCTTTTGTGTAATATGTTGCCTTTTCATTATTGGTGTGTCTGTCTCAGCTAAATAAATAGGATTCATTCAGAGAGGTGAAGTAGCAGGGTGGAGATCACCTTCAGGACAATTCTATACTATACATCATTCAAACAAGATATGGTGAAAGCATTAAATCTGATATTTCAAACGTGTAAATGCCAAAACAAACCCAGAAATTGCTAAAATAGTGCTTGACATAACCAAAATGGACTCTTTGAGAAGATTACTCAGGCATCTTTATTAATTTTCTTTGTATTTCATTTATTTTCACTAAGTTCAACTGTTAACTCACACACAGTCTGATCTTAAACAGCTGTCAGCTATGACATCATAGAGCACATGACTTGCATGCCTAGCAACATTCAGTGTCACAGCAACAGCATGGTGGCGACTATGAAAAGTAGACAACAACTGAAAAAATTAGGTTAATAGGTTGAAAGCACATAATGCAAAGTTATTTCTTAAACCACTACAGATGTCATGATTTAGACTGAAAACTGATGATCCGTATGCTTTTTCTTTAGGAGAAGCCATATTGTGTACCGTTGTCCAGGTCACATCCCTTGTTTCTAGGGGTGGGGCCTCCGTGGTAGTGACCCAGACTTAATCAACAATCAGCATTTAAGGTCAGCCTTTCGCGAGGAACAGTATCCAATTTGCAGATAAAATCCTTGATTTGATTTTGATTTATTCTGTGTTTTCACTTCTTGTTGTCTCTTAATTGACCTTGATTTTGCCTCTTATCTGGGTTACAGATGCTACAGTTTATTTTTCTTTTCTTTACTTTTGCCTTTTGCCCCCTCCTCCCGGTGTACTCACAAAATCAGTTCTCCTGTTTTTCGTACTGAGTCAAGACAATAGTTTAAGGTTAGGGCTATATTTATTTTAGTTTACTATATTTCTAGATGGGGGACACATATTGTGTAATTATTTAATAAGTAACACTGTTAAATACTGGGCACTTTGTACATTTTTGATACCAGTACATTTAGACCAGTAAACCCTAAACCATTATGTTATCCCTGTTATTTGTTTACTGAGTTGGAAGATTTTGGTTTGGTTCTCTGATATTTTCTCAATAAACTTAATATGGCATTCTTAACAATGGGATTATCTAATCCAAGTATTTTATTCATCTGCTTCATTTTTCCAAACCTGTTTATTTGAACACAGGATTGTGAAGAAGCAGCACCTGTCTGTATACTACACTGGGTCCAGACCAGGGCACACTCACACACACCTACACACCCTTGCTCTCATATTGGACCAATTTAGAGTTGGAAATCAACCAAACCTCCACATATTTGACACGTGGGAGGAAACTGGAGAAGTTAAAGAAAAACCCACATAAACATGGGAAGAATGTGCAAACATCATGCAGTGAGTGACTGAGATGGGTTTTGAACTCATGACCCTGCAGTTGTGAGACAGCCGGAGTTTACTGTATATTACATATTCAGTACCGATATAGACCCTGCACCAATTCATCAAACTAATTATACTCTATCACAAAGATAAGGTTGTGTTTATTTATACTATTTATGGCTGTTTATAGTCTTAAAAGAATTACAAATATATTAATATTTCTGTCTGAATGGTCTACATTTAGTAACAATGAAGCACCAACCAAATGGAAGAAACTATAATTTGCAGTCAAATACATAAGAAGCTTCTCCTATATGATTGTTCTTAGGTTTTATATAAGGGAAGATGGTAATCCAATACATACAATTTTTCTAAAAAAAAGTATAAATGCATTTTAGATTAATACTTATGAACAAATATAAGAGCTAAATTTAGAAATGGGGTCACTGTGACTCAAATACCATTCCTTTATTTTTCCTTATAGACATAAGATATTCTTTGACCTCTAAATTGATGGAACCTTTTCACTTGTGCATTCCACTATAATTCTTACTTAATCCATTACCAGGTCTAGGGACTTAGACTATTCTGCCAACGCTGAGAACAAAGAACTAACTGTAAATGATACTCATTGGATTTCAGATTACACTCACACACACAGCATTCTCAGATCAGACTATTTTAGAATTGTCTTTCAACTTAACTTTTGACTGTGAGAAGAAAATCCACATACTGTAGACACAGTAAAACAGTCCAGTTTCATACAGGCAGTTTCTGGGTGACAATTTAAACCCAGGAGTCTGAGGATATTAGGCAGCATGTGCTAATCTTAGTGAACCTGATACTGTCAGGTTTCTGTTGTTGCTAGAATAAACATCAATAGAAGCTTGATGGTAGAAACTCTACATTACAAATCTACAAATTAGGTAATCAAATCATATATACCATGTACACTTTTGTTTTAAATGTATGATTCAATTGTAAGCATAATGCATTATGAGAAACTTGCACTAAATCATTTTATCATTTTTACAATTTATTCCAAGAATTTTGAATATTTTTCTTTCTGCAAAATGTAATATTTATCTTGCAAAAATTTTATGATATTAAATTAATAGAATATTCTTTCTGTCTGCTTCAGAGGAAGACCTACTTTCCTTGGTCTTTAATTTAAAAGCTCAAATTCACACTAATGAGTTTCACTTATATCACTGTCATATATATATTTGAGATGTTCTGAACAAATGACTGGGTAACTGACATGTGGATTATGTGATGCATTAGAATATTACAATAATTGTGACAATTACGGGCCATTCAGCTCATCAAGCTCATTCATCCTGTTTTGCTAGATGTTCCAAAATAATAACAAGTTGAGATTTGAAGGTTCTTAAAGTCCAAATGTCAACCATACTACTTTAAAATTTATTTCATGTGCCTATGGCTTTTTGCATGAAGGGATACTTTGTTAATATTCATGCAAAATCTGCCTTTTAAGAGGTTTCCAAGTATGTCCTCATGTTCTTGATAAAGAATTTATTTTAAAGTAGCAGCTGGGATCTATTAATTCCTTAAATAATTTTAAAGACTTCAATCATGTCCTCTGTTAGTCTTATTTTGCTTAAACTGAACAGGGTCCACTCCTTCAATCTTTCCTCATAGCTCACACCTCTCAGTTATGGAATCAGCCAGGTTATTATTCTCTAGACATTCTCTATCACTGCTGTGTCTTTTTTTATATGTTTTTTAATATTTAGACCAAAAGTGTACATAGCACTCCAGGGGCCTCATGCATAATGCCGTGCATAGAATTCGCACTATAACATGACGTAAGCACAAAAGCCAAAATGTGCTTACGCACAGAAAAATCTAGGGGCAGGAATCTGTGCGTACTCCAATTTCCACGTTCTTCTGCTACATAAATCCCGGTCAGCGTGAAAAGTAACGCTCGTGCACGTGCCTTATGTCCCGCCCCAACTCCTCCCAGAATTACCCCTCTATGAATATGCAAATCAACATAAATTGCCCTTAAGCTCAGCCTTAAGTGAAAAGACAATGGGAAACGCACAGGGGAATATATATGAATTTCAGCGAATACCAAGTGGAGGCAAAGGAAAAACATACTATTTGTTCAAATAAACCGTGGTATAATCAACAAAAGGAAGTTGATCGAGTGACAGAGTGTCGGAGAAACTCGAAAGCTCAAGTCCACAAAGTTGCACAGTACCTGAAATAAAAAAGAAGTTGTCAGATATCCAAGTCGCCATGAAAAGGTGAGTCATAGCCCAACGTCTGAGTGTCGTATGAAAGCTTATTAGGGTACAGAGAAAAAAAAAATAGGCACACAGTGGGGAAAAAAGCAGGAAACGTCAACTTTAATCTCGAAATTTCCATTTTAATCACCTAGTTTATTTTGTCATTAAAGTAGAACATCATAAACTTCATCTTAAAATCAATTAATTTACTAGTTTCTTAAATCCCATCTTAACTAAAGTAACACGTTAAATGCTTTGTTTTGTATTTGATCTTCTTTGTGCTCTGTGTGTGAATCACTACGTGGTTCTTAAACTGGGTTTCTCTTCCTCCGACAGGACACAGAATCGATTACATTCGTGATATTACAGCTCTCTGAATAATTAAAATACTGAGATGTATACATTATATCTTTTTCATGATGATAGGAATGAAAGCATGTTATTAAACATGGGAACACGGTGGCGGTACTGTCTCTTTCAAACGTACTAACCCCCAATTCCTGTCATACTTTTCTTTCTCCAAATACCCAATCGCCACACAATCAGCTCTGTAATAGACGTTAAGCCATCTGTAAGCTTACAACGACGATTCTTCAAAACATTTAAGGAACATTGAAATATCTTCATAGTACGTGTTTAATTATTCTATCCATCTATCCTTCCAGCATACAGCAATCAATCAGGATCAATCTGTGAACTAGCTAGCGCTGTGGCACCGTGTCCTCACATGTTTAATTATTAACAATGCAGATTAATTAAATGAAGTTAAAGTTTTATCTGTATAATATAATCAACATATTTTGCTGCATTTCATCTTAAAAATGATATCGTCATCATATGTAAATACGCGCTTTACAAAGTGGCGCAGGTTGTGCAACATTATAATTGAAGTGCAAGTTTACAGTGAGGTAACTGTACTTATAAGTACAAATAGTTCTACAAGGAGCACTTGATGGACTGATTGACTGTGTTTAAAGTTCTTGAGATGAAACTGTTTCTGATCCGTGAGGTCCGTACAGGAAGCGTATTGCCGTTGCTGAGGCAGCATGTGCTTGATGCTGTATCCCGATAATTCTCTTTCCGATCAGCTGCTGCTGTGATTCACCACTCAGATACAGTGATATAAATACTCTGATTGGTGCAGTGAGAGTAATATGGAAAAAGATGATCCGCTGTGGCAACCCCTAACGGGAACAGCTGAAAGAAGAAAAAGAAGGTGCAGTGAGAGTAACAACGCTAAAGCAGTTATGGTATTTGGAATACTATGGCTATTCCCTGGACCATTATATTGTTACAGGTTAGTTACAATTAGATGCATTAAACTAATAAACAATATGCAGTTAGTTTCAGTGTATTTATAAAGCCATGTCAGGAATGTGCATCTAAGAAAGAAAGGGCAACCACACAAGAACAGTAGCACTGCTTTGACGCTGCAAAACCGAGCGGAGAACTTGCGTACGACAGGATATGAGGTACCATGGAAATGTGAATGACTTTACGCCAAGTTTAGGTTTTATACATCGCGATTTGAACATGGAAATGTTCTTACGCAACATTTCTGTGCGTACACACCGTTTATACATGTGGCCCCAGGTGAGGCCTCACTAGCGTGTTACACAGCTCAAGCATAACCTTTCTTGGCTTGTACACATCATGATATTGTGACAGATTAAGGGCTTGCTCGCACCCTTGTACCCTCAGACCACACATCAGACACCAGATAAAAGTCCAATTATTATTTATTATAATAATTATGTGCACAAAGCACGCTCCTCCCCACAATTCTCTAATAAACCAACAATTCTCAAATAAACCAATCCTCCAAACTCCCAGACGCTTAGCCACCCTGCCTCCCGACTCAGCTCGCCGTCTGGGAGCTCCCACAATCCTTTTATATCTCCCGACCCGGAAGTGTTCCCAATCCAACAGTCCACAAGTCCTTATTCCTTCCGGGTCAGGGTAAACAATGTTTTTCTCACCCTGGAAGCCCGTCGCTCTTCCTATGACGAACTTCCAGGTCATAGGGCACAAAGAACTCTTCGGTCCTCCCTGCAGCTCCCTCTCGTGGCCCCCATGGCATCCAGCAGGGTGGTGCATAAAAACTCCATTGTCCATGATGCCCTGCTGGTCTTCTGGGGACCTCCATGCTGCAAGGAGGGCTCCACCTGGCGGCTTGGGGGTATTGGCCGGGATAAACAGCGGGCCATTCTCCACAATATATAACTTCACATACTGTTAGCCTTCTTAATTGCCTCTGTACACTCTCTTGCTGTAGATAGTGACAAGTCCATCAAGACGCCTAGATCCTTCTCATAAGGTGAACTTTCAAGTTTCAAGCTTCCTATTGTGTATTTTCACACATGTGCACTTAGGGAGCAACCTAAGGGCTTAAGTAAATGTGATTCACTGCCAAGACACAAAGGTGCACCATCTAATAACACTCTCTCTTCTCTTTTTCCTTCTGCAATAAGGAAGATTAACACATCTCCCACTCTGACGTCACTTCTGGGGTCAGACCACCTGGACCTGCCCTTCCTTCCAGAATTCCTCATAAAGGGGACCAACACCATCTTGGAGCCAGAATGTCTTGAGAATCTGCATTTCATCATTTGCATAGTACTACATTTTCTTTTTACACCTTTTGCATACATTAATATATGGGGTTTGCCTTTGGGTGCCCCAGACCCTTTATCTTGTGCCCTTTGTTCCCTTAGAATATTCAAATCTAACATTTCTACTTCCTATGTGTAATACTTTACATTTTTCCACAAATCTCCCCAAGTGTGTATGCTTTCCAGGTCCCTCACAATAATTCAGCTAATTCTATATTATTTGTACTTCTACCAAATTTCATAAAATCTACAGACTTAACCAGCTTTTTTTTAAGATTAATATCCAGATTGTTTATTTATATTAAAAAGATCAGTAGATCCACCACTTTTAACATCACCTAATTCTGAAAACGTTTCCCCCACCATAATCCTTTGCTTTGTTTGCTTGATTAAACTTTGTGCTCACCTACGTTCATCCAGTTTTTTTAGTTTAATCAAGGACCTTTCATGTGGTACCTTATCAAAAGTCTTTTGAAAATCAAGATACATAAAATCATATGAAGTGCCTTTCCCAAAGTTTCTTCCATTTTTTCCCTACAAGAGAGTTTTTTCTTGTCTTATTAGAGAGTCATGGCTGGGGGGCTGTCAAAAGGCAGGGCCTGTTAAAGTCCATTGCTGCACTTCTTGTGTGATTTTGGGCTATACAAAAATAAATTGTACTGTATTGCATTGTATATGATCTTGTCTTACTATATCCCTTTGTTGCTTCCTCATAGAATTCCAGCATATTAGTGAAACACCACTTCCCCATTTGATCCCATTTTGACTATTTGCTAATACATCTGTTCTTCATATGTGCTGCCCAATCTTTTCCTTAAAAATTGTTTCCATTAATTTGCTCATGATACTTCTAAACATTATTTGCATCAGTATGATTAGCCTTTTATGCAATGGGATAATATTTGCTAGCCTCTACTCTTTAGAAATTTCACCAGTGTGTGGAGATATGCATTAATGATTTATATATGTTGTAACAAAAGGCGCTATATTGGCGCCTGACCAGACACAGACAGACATGGGAGACACACTGATAAAACAAATAAATGTTTTATTTCAATTTCTTCGCCTGTGGGCAATGTCTTCCCCATCCCCACAGGCACAACACAGTCCCAAAAACACCTCAAGCACTACACAAAACACACTGGTCTCCTCCACCACCACTCCTCCCGGCAAGCGTTGTCCTCCTCCTCCTGACTCAGGCTCTCAGAGTGGTGGCTGCTGGCCCCTTTTATAGGTAACCTGGAAGTGCTCCAGATACTTGATTGCCGAGTTCCAGCTACACTTCAGGGTGTGGTGAGAACACTGCCCATAAGGGCTCAGGAGTCGTAGCTGCAGCACCCTCTGGTGGCCACCCCAGATCCCAACAGGATTGTAGAGAACTCCATCTCCCATGGAGCCCTACGGGTATCTGAGGCACCACAGTCACACATGGGGGCTGCCATCAAGTGGTCCAGGGGAGGTACTTGCTCCCCTAGCACATACACAGAAGGGGCATCCCGGCCAGGGCCCATCACAATGTATTCATTACCTTCCTTAAGAACTTATGGATAAATGTTATCTAGTGATTTCTTTGCTTTCAACCTATTTAATGTAGCAGCACTACTCTCTATACTGTATATCATTTCACTCAGTACCTTCTCTGTAGTTCCTGTTACTGTTGGGAGGTAATCAACTTTCTGACACATGTAAACCTTAGAAAATGCAAGTCCAGAGCATTCATTACTTGAATGTCTCTACGTTCTAGCTTGTCCTTACAGTTCTTGATACTCTTACCTACTTGACTGTCCTTGTACTACTATTGGAAGATTTTCTTTAGGTCATCTTTCGTCTTTTCTACAATATTTCTTCCCAGGCATTTCAACTTTTCTGATGTCCTTTTTAACAGATGTTCTCATATGCACCATGATTAAAAATGGATATATTAGTCCTGTATGTTTTTTTACAGCTGTTTTATCCTTTGTAACCTATTTTTTAGCTCCTTATTTATCCACTACAGAGTTCTCTTAAATGTTTTACTGCTTCTAAGCTTTGGAATAAATTTGTCCTGTATTATATGTAAAACACTTTTAAACTTGTACCCCATCTCTTTAACTGTTTTCACACTTAAAAGCCTATCTCAACTTTATCTTATTTGGGGTTTGCAGCAACTGCTCAAATTGTCTTAATAGAATTAAGCTTAACTATTTTTGTTTTTGAATAGATGAATATGCAAAAACACTTCAAAATGTATTAAATTAGGGTCACTAGTTTCTAATGGTTCAATCAGATCTCTCCCTAATTCCTGTCCCAGAAGACTAAATCTAAAGGTGCTTTGCACCATGTTGGCACTTTACGATACTTCATTAAAAAACAGACATTGAGTAACTCAATATCTCCTGTTCTTCTGCTCCACTATTTTCAAGGCTAGCCCAGTTAATGCTTGGGTAATTAAAGTACCCCATGACTATAATATCCCCCTCTAAACTAATCTTTTTAATAACCAGAAACTAATGTCTGTATTAACAGGATATAACACACTCCGAATATGATTTCTCGACCCCTTATGCTTTGTAGTCAAATCCAGATATCCTCACTAAGCTGTGGCTCACCATATACCTGATGAAGGAGTGCAACTTGACATTTTTTCAGTATTGTTTGCTATTGTCCAACATTGTCTCTCATTGTCCCCTATTGAATCCTTTCAGTATTTATGTCAGGTTATGAGGTGGAGCAAGACTACACCCTATGAAAGTTTTCAAAATGACATAGAAGCCATGCAATTCTTTGAAACTGGATCTTGACATCTAGGGCAGTGCATTCTACTGTAAAATTAAGAAATATTTAAAGTTTACCTTACTGTTGTAATGGAAACAATGCTCAAGAGGATATCATCATTCTACCTTTCTGTTGTCCAACAAGTATTTTTACAAAGACATTGTCAAGTAGAAAATTCTGAATTCTTCATTTAACTTATTTTTGCAAAGTACTACTGCAAGAGGGATGGCACTGTGAAACAGTGGTTAGTACAGCTGCCTAACAGGTCCAGGGATCAAGTTTTGAATTTCATTCTCAGTTGTTGCCTATGAGAAATTTGATTGTTTTTTCCATATCTCCAAAGATATGTAGGTTAGGTGGGCTGGTGATTACAAATTAGCCTTGTGTGAGTGTAAGTGTTGGCGTATACATGAGAAGGACTTGTGATAGACTGGTGCTTTTTATGGAATTGTTTCTTTACTTGCATCCCATACAGCTGTTCCCATGACCATGAATTCAATTAATTAGGTCTGACAAGGTTTTGATTCAACTAGGTGGTGAAGTGGTTTGTGTTGCTATTTAACAGCTCAAGAGTAATGGGTTGTTTCAAATTCATTGTTTTGTTTTTTTGGTATTTGCCATTCATTCATTTTCCACCACTTATTCGACACTGTGTCTTGGGGGCAACAGTCTTAGCAGTGAGGTTCATATGTACCCCCTGTATTAGATACCCAACCCTCTTTACCTGGCTCCTATTGATGCGGAGGGGCAGTGGCTCTTCTCACCCTCTCACTAAGGGATAGCCCAGCCACACTGCAGAGAAAGCTTATTTCGGCTGCTTGTGTCTCATTCTTTTGATCATTACCCAAAGCTCATGACCCTAGGTGAGGTTGGGAATGCAGGTCGACTGGTAAATCGAAAGCTTCACTGTTTGTCTTACTCAGCTCCTTCTGCAACAGTACGAATCAGTAAAGCGGCTGCATAACTTCACTTGCTGCGCATATCAGTCTGACAATCTCAAAATCCCATTGTCCCTCATTCATGAGCAAGACTTTGAAGTACTTAAACCTCTCCCACTTGAGGCAGTAGCTTACCTCTCACTCAACAGGATGGTTCACCTTTTACTACTGAGGACCCTGGCCTCAGATTCTCATCCCTGCAGCTTCACACTTGGTTGTAAACCATCCCAGTGCATGCTAGAGTTCATAATCCAATGAAACCAACAGGACCATGTCATCTGCAGTGACACACTTCCAAGGGCACCAGATTGGATCCTTTCCCCTGCCTGTCTTCACCTTGATATCCTGTCCATGAAAATCACAAACAAATTAACAAAGCACAGCCTTGGGAGAGTTCCTTACCCACTGGGAACAGTATAATTATACAGGGAACAAATAGCCCCTATTAAGGGTCCTAGAACCCCATACTCTCCATGCAAGTCCAGAAAACACTTTTAGACCAATTGGATGTACTCCCATGTACCTTCCAGAATCCTAATGAGGATAAATAGCTGGTCCATCATTCCATGGCCAGGACAGAATCCATATTGCTCTTACTATATCTGAGGTTCCACAACTGGGTGGAGTCTCCTTTCCATTACCCTGGCATAAGCTTTTGCAGGAAGGCTGAGGAATGTGGTTCTCCGATTTTTTGAGCGCACATTCTGGACCCTGTTTTTAAACATAGGGACCACAACCCAAATCTGTCACTGCAGAGGCCAATGACCCTGCAACATTGAAAAGGCGTGTCAGTCATGACAGCCCAACAATGTCCATAGCTTTCTGCATTTCTAGGAGGACCTCACTGTGACGGTCCATGTCCACTCCTTCCTTATCCATAATGGGAGCCTCTTGAACCAGACACCGTCGATAATATAACCGGATAAGCTGAGCTGATGAGGACAAAACACACCCAGCAATAATAAATAATGTCCAAAGTGCAGTGCTCAAAACTGCCACTAAATAAATAATCCAAATGAAAGAAAGTGTCTGTGGAGTTTAAATGATCAAATAAATAAATCCAATAAAAACAAGGTTAAAATTCAGACAGGAGTCTTTAAAATTCTCACCTCCAATGCTTCCCTTTTAAAACCAACGCCTCTCTTTCTTACCCTATTCAGACCTTGCAGCATGGAGAGACATCCACCAACAGGAGCAGACATCCTTCAAAACTGGCCCGTGTCCCTGCCGCTCAATCCACGGCTTTCCACGTGGAGCCATTGGACTTTGGTCCCGTACCTACCACTGCCAATCCAGGCTCCACCCAGCAAAAGCACAGCGTCCTCCCTCCGCTGCCAGTCACAGGCTCCCATCTACCTGCTTCCGCTCTAGGCACCAACTCACGGCTGCTCCTACCTTTTTCCCTCTGTCCTTTAACCTCTGCTCTCTTTTGTTCTGTTTCTGTTTTTTTTCCTCCTTGCACTTGTGCTTGCCTTTAAAACTGAGGATGTGGCACAGCTGTGGTAATGAGTATCTCCTGGCATCAATTAGGGTCGCGGATGATCATACACCTGTGCACTAACTGCAGAGTCATCCGCTCCCACACCGCACACTGGAACCGCTCACTATGCTGTCACACCCCTTCACACAAAGACATGAGTATGACAATCATTTATTTAAAAATGGCAAAAAGCCATGGACCCCACTTTACCACACTCATCCACCCTTGGGTCCCTGCCATTGTGGAGTTACTTACCTACCTCAGTAACCTCCCTTAGAGAAATGAGCATTGATTCCCCCACCAGCTTCTGGCTTTGCCTCCCCCACATAGGGTGTGTCCATCAGGTTCAGGTACTCCTTAAATTGTTCCTTCCACCATAAGACTAGATCCTCAGTTTGACTTTAGATAGATAGATAGATAGATAGATAGATAGATAGATAGATAGATAGATAGATAGATAGATAGATAGATAGATAGATAGATAGATAGATAGAGTGCATCCGGAAAGTATTCACAGCACATCACTTTTTCCACATTTTGTTATGTTACAGCCTTATTCCGAAATGGATTAAATTAAATTTTTTCCTCAGAATTCTACACACAACACCCCATAATGACAACGTGAAAAAGTTTACTTGAGATTTTTGCAAATGTATTAAAAATAAAAAAATTGCGAAAGCACATGTACATAAGTATTCACAGCCTTTGCCATGAAGCTCAAAATTGAGCTCAGGTGCATCCTGTTTCCCCTGATCATCCTTGAGATGTTTCTGCAGCTTAATTGGAGTCAACCTGTGGTAAATTCAGTTGATTGGACATGATTTGGAAAGGCACACACCCGTCTATATAAGAGCACAAACCAAGCATGAAGTCAAAGGAATTGTCTGTAGACCTCCGAGACAGGATTGTCTCGAGGCACAAATCTGTGTAAGGTTACAGAAAAATTTCTGCTGCTTTGAAGGTCCCAATGAGCACAGTGGCCTCCATCATCTGTAAGTGGAAGAAGTTTGATACCACCAGGACTCTTCCTAGAGCTGACCAGCCATCTAAACTGAGTGATTGAGGGAGAAGGGCCTTAGTCAGGGAGGTGACCAAGAACCCGATGGTCACTCTGTCAGAGCTCCAGAGGTCCTCTGTGGAGAGAAGAGAACCTTCCAGCAGGACAACCATCTCTGCAGCAATCCACCAATCAGGCCTGTATGGTAGAGTGGCCAGACGGAAGCCACTCCTTAGTAAAAGGAGTTTGCCAAATGGAACCTGAAGGACTCTCAGACCATGAGAAACAAAAAATTCTCTGGTCTGATGAGACAAAGATTGAACTCTTTGGTGTGAATGCCAGGCGTCACGTTTAGAGGAAACCTGGCACCGCTCATCACCAGGCCAATACCATCCCTACAGTGAAGCATGGTGGTGGCAGCATCATGCTGTGGGGATGTTTTTCAGTGGCAGGAACTGGGAGACTAGTCTGGATAAAGGGAAAGATGACTGTAGCAATGGCTGTGCACCGACGCTTTCCATCCAACCTGATGGAGCTTGAGAAGTGCTGCAAAGAGGAATGGGCGAAACTGGCCAAGGATAGGTGTGCCAAGCTTGTGGCATTATATTCAAAAAGACCTGAGGCTGTAATTGCTGCCAAAGGTGCATCGACATAGTATTGAGCAAAAGCTGTGAATACTTATGTACATGTGATTTCTCAATTTTTTCATTTTTAATAAATTTGCAAAAGCCTTAAGTAAACTTTTTTCATGTTGTCATTATGGGGTGTTGTGTGTAGAATTCTGAGGAAAAAAATGAATGTAATCCATTTTGGAATAAGGCTGTAACATAACAAAATGTGGAAAAGTGATGTGCTGTGAATACTTTCCGGATGCACTGTAGATAGATAGTGTGGGGAACAGCCCGGACACAGGCAGGCAGACATCGCTTTGTCACCTAACACACATTTATTTACAATTATATTTACAAATGAACACACACAAACCCAGTGCCGCAGCACCAAACACCCCTCAAGTCCTGGCCTCTCACAATGCCTTTTCTCTTCTCCTGACCACCTCCACTCCTCTCCTCCGAGCTCTGTCCTCTTCCACCAACTTCAGCCATCAAATGGAGGGAGGCGGCCCCTTATATATACACGTCCGGATGTGCTCCAGGTGCTTCCCGACACTCTTCCGCCGGCACTCCCCTATGTGGCGGAAGTGCCGGCTGCGAACCTGGAAGCACTCCGGGTGTCCCCGGTCCTCTTCCCCCCAGCACTTCCAGGTGTGGCGGAAGTGCTGAGGTCCAGGGCTCCATAGGCACCGGGGCACACACTGGCGGTGACCATGGGCCCCTACAAGGTTGAGCTTCAAACCTCTGTACCCATGGTCCCCAAAGCAACCAGGGCGGTTGCCCCCTCATGGTCTGGAGAATGCGCAAGCCCTCCTCCGGTCCTCCTGGGCGTCCCGGCTGCCGCTCACCACAATAGATAGATAGATAGATAGATAGATAGATAGATAGATAGATAGATCTTTATTTGAGTGACCCGACATTTGTGTGATAGACATATGAGCGCGACAAAATAGCACAGATTAAAACGCACAGACAAAATTGCGCCGACAAAATCGCGAAAGTTTCATTAAATATGAATTACTAGTTTAAAGCATATATAATAATGTTTATTTTAGAAGTCAATATTATGAGAAGCAGCATGCCATCAGCACGGAACGCAGATAGTCCTTAAGATCACGCCCTGCATATGTAGGAAGAATTGCAGCAAGACGCCTTGATAGTTGAACGTATTTAGACTTGCTGGCTGCCTGACTGCTGATTATTCCACTTTGTATATGACGCGTTATGCCATCCCTCGACTGAGTTATTTGTTCGCAGCATGCCATCAGCAGTTATAACAGTTATAACCTAGCACATAATGTGTACATAATGCGCACTCATGCGTCCCACTCTCTTGGCCTCTCTCGAGATTTTGTCGTGGCGCATTTGTCGAAAACCAGTTAGCGGGTTTGTCGGCGCTCATTTGTCTATCGCGCTTTTGTCCGTGAACACTTTATTTGTCCCCGGGGGAAAATTGGCTTTAGGTTGTGATAACAATGTGCCTGTCCTGGGTTTGTATGATTGAATGATGGTGAGTGCATGAGTGTATTATACAATGGACAGGCTCAGCCCCCATTTTTCCAAACTAAATTTTACAGGTTTCATAACAGACGGGCAGATGAATGAATCTGATTTACCACTATTACAGAAACTCTGAAGATAACAAAAAATCATCAGCACTCATGATTCTTGTAGGAAGAACAAGACTCTAGCAATTTGACACCTTCTTTTTTGCTTCAGTAGGTGCGATGGCAGTTTGAGATTGATTACTTTTTTTATTCATGTTCCATCTCTCCTTTATTAAAAATAATTCTGCCTGACTCTGGCACAGGCAGAAGAAGAAGCAGCTCCTTGACACTTTGAGCAAGAGATAATCTCCCCCACTACCATACACAGAAACAGCCTTAGTTAGCCAGCACCTGTTGTGATTGCTTTATCTATTTTTCAGCAAGTTTCTCTTAATGATAACATGTGTTTCATATACCAAGGAATTCATAAATAATGTTATTTTCTTTAGAAACAAAATAATTTTGTAACCACTTATAATTTTCTTTTAGTTAGAGCTACATACTGTTTATTTTTGTATTTTTCCCTTCATGCCATTTTCTCTTAATGGATGTCGTCGTTTTGAAGCCAGTTGTTGGGGTGTGTCTCACAGAAGTCACATCAGATGATGTCAACGGAGCAACAGTATATAAACTGACTCCTTAGAGACTTCACTATTTGAATTTGTGGATATTATGGCTACTCTTTGCAAAAGTTCTTCTTGGCAACTGACTTTTGCTTCTGTTTTTGGCTTTGGTTTTTAATCCTTCTTTCTGCAAGATGAAAGGCTTGATTTACTTCAGTTTGACCCATGATTTGTTCTTTGACAATGTTTCACTTCCTGGTCCTTGCTCTTTCCTGCAGCACACCCATATGGTGCCATAATACCATCCTGTGTGCAGCAGTGGTGGAGGGCTAAAGATATAATTAAAAAGAGCAGGAACTACACGCTGCTTCCTTGCTGACTCAATAATTATCTGTGTATCACAGTAGTTAACATCTGAGCACTAACTTTTTGGAATTCATTGAGCCGTCCAGCCTTTGGGCCAAGGCAGTTGAACATAACTGAAGAGCAGGGACCTCAGCTACAGAAACAAAACTTGCCTTTGACCTGTGGTCTACCAGAGACTCTAGTTCTGGTAAATTGCTACCTTGCTGTACCTCAACAGATGCTTGTATGATGAAGTTAAACCAGCTAAGTGTTTTTTTTTCTAAGGTTTGAGTGTTTTTTTTTTTTTTTGGTTTAAGGTGTGTATGTGTACCTTGATTTCAAGATAAAAGAACATGTTTTTCAGGGTGTGAATATCCCTGCAAGCTCAAATATTTCGGATCTGTTATAATTTTACAGTTTACATCTTGCCTAAAAAAGGGGCCTGAGTTGCCTTGCAAGCTTGCATATTGTAATTTTCTTAGATAGCCAATAAAAGGTGTCATTTTGCTTGGCTTTTCTCTACAGTTCACATAGAGAAAGCCTATGGCACTGTAATTTGACTTTCAAAAAAAAAATCACAGTGGTGGGAATATAAAATATAAATATAAAAAGTATTTGTCTGAAACATCTTCTGAAATCTTCTACCATTTATGTATAATGTCTTCGGCCACATACCCCATCCATCTTTAGTCTCCTGCACTTCAAAGACATTTACATAGTGCTTATTTGTGTTCTGTGTGTACCAATATTGGTTTTGCTATTTAGAAATCTGGACCATAGATCATAAATTTGCTGCAAATGCAAATAACAAGAGTATAGGGGAAACTGTGTGTCAGCCCCTCAATTTTTGCACTTGTTTTGAGTTTTGCAGCTTTTCAGTTTTTATAAAGCACTATAGTATAGTTTAGGCTTATCAGGAGTGTAGCCCTAGAACAAAAAGAGCCAAGAAGTCAGGAATGTTTGAAGCAACCCTCTGTAATGGCTGTGGTGATTTTTATCTTATTTTTAAAGCTCTCAAGACAGAAGACATCTGTGTGTCTCATTCTTTCACAGGTCTTAGAATATCGCCTGTTGGTGCTGCTGGTGGTTGTTATATTTAGAGTAGAGGTGGAACGTCTTCCTTTGAGCTGTAGGCAGAAATACAGAAGAGTTAGTTTGCGGTGACACAATGAGCTCCTACCTCCATGTACCCACTAAATCAAACTCCAGAAGGGAGGGTTTTCTTGTGTAGGTGACAGCAGGTAATCACTACTAGTCACATAGGACCAGGAAAGTGAAGTAACCCCTACAGATTCAAACTTGTGGCTCTCCCTCAGACTGATGTATTTACAGTATAGTCTGTTAGTGTTTTTTGGCACCACGTGTTAGTTTCATTCTCTTATCTCAATATCAGTTGGTGACCTGGGGGCAAACAGGTATTGTAGTTCAGCTGTTGGCTGTACTCTACTTCCTTATTGCTTTAATCGCATTAAAAGCACAGCATGGGTGGCAAGAGTTATGATGTTTGCAGGGAAATTAGGCCTTATTTATGTTTAATGTGGCACAAACTTGTTTTCAAGTTTGTTTAAGGATGGGTCAGGGTTGTGCCCTTTCACAGTCTCTGCATATCCATCTACATTTTTTTGCAAAACCTTCAGTTCATACTAGTAAATAATGGAATCAATCACATGGATATATAGATGAAGAAAATAAATAACTTGCTCCTCCTCAGCAAACAACAACTCCAAACAACTCAGCTGCTACCACTAAGCACAAAAATAAACCTTACCTCACCTTTATTTCAGCAGTATGTACTGTGCATACAAACATCTAAAAATAATCTGAAGTGCAGTAAGTAATGAAGAGAAACACAGACCCCACTCTGAAATTTTTGTAGCTCTCTTTCGCTTTCTTTCTTCCTGCAATACCTGTAGAAAAGAAAATCTTCAAACCAGAGAACACCTCAGTTGCTTAAAAAACCACTGGATTACTTTCAGGGGAGCACATATCTTGTTAGGCTTCTTATACTGTGGATTTAAGATATATATATATATATATATATATATATATATATATATATATATATATATATATATATATATATATATATATATATATATATATATATATATATATATATATATATATATATATATATATACAGTACAGGCCAAAAGTTTGGACACACCTCCTCATTCAATGTGTTTTCTTTATTTTCATGACCATTTACATTGGTAGATTCTCACTGAAGGCATCAAAACTATGAATGAACACATGTGGAGTTATGTACTTAACAAAAAAAGGTGAAATAACTGAAAACATGTTTTATATTCTAGTTTCTTCAAAATAGCCACCCTTTGCTCTGATTACTGCTTTGCACACTCTTGGCATTCTCTCTATGAGTTTCAACAGGTAGTCACCTGAAATAAAAAGGGTGGTCCAGAAAAAAAAAACTATCAGATTCAAGTTCTCCACAAGGCTAGTTTTTTACTTTATGATGCATATAACAAAAACAACATTTTTATGAAAATAAAAATCATTTACAGTTCACTACATTTGGTGGTTTTTTATCATCTGAACTGAACTGAACTGAATGGAAAATGAAGGTGGAAAATTATTGCGATGATTTGCAACCAGACAAAGAATAAATTGTTTCTGTTCCTCCTCCTTTGTCACTATGTGGTTGTAGTGTTCGATGAGACTCATTCCTCTTTCAGTTGCTTCGTTTACTACCATCATGTGCGCTGACAGTTAACAAAATTTGTAGAAGACCAGATCATCTGTCCACTGTTCTGGTGATTTCTTGAGAAAAGACTGAGATCTTTTCTTTGCCTTTTTCCATAAGGACATCAAAGAAGGATGCTGTTGTTTCCTTTACCAGATCTTCCAACTTCAGCTGTTCAGATTCATTTGTCAGTTTAAAATGTTGAGGCTCCTGCAGGTTTTAGGCCATATTTTTCTTTATTTCTGCAGAAAGTCTGTCATGGCACACAGTCACTTGCTGGAAGTAATTGCATGGTATAGAATGTAGAATTAAACAGCACATGCATAAATTGACAAAAAATGCCCCTTTTAACATTATGTCTATTGCTAATTCAGGGCAAAATGCTAACACTGTTACCAGATACAGTATATATTTGCAATAATTTCTTTTTTATGTTAAATCAAGTCTGCATTTCTACCACTAGATGATGCTGTCTAACATAAAACAAACTAAAAAATATACACTATGTTTTACAAATTATGCAGATTATTTGAAAAGTATAAAACAACGGTTACCATTAGGGTACTTATATAAAATATTTCTCTTTTACTGCTGCATAGCAGGTATCAGTATTAAAAGATCATAATTTCTATTTAATTAATTAAAATAATAGCAATACATTTTTTTTTCATGAACCTGTCACCCACCTAGGTCCAGAACAAAGAAACGGTACATAAAAACACATAGTTAAACCCAATTTACAGGATAAAGACTTAAAAAAAAACTATGAATGAAAAGAACACAGGACATTGTATAACAAAGAAAATAGCAAATGATATAAACTAAAATGGAAATCAAATTTAAACAGTAGCCAAAGAATTACAAGCATTTAGAAAAAAAAGAGAAGCGATGAAATAAAAACAAGTTTAAAATCAGATACCTTTTTCAAGAAATTTTAGGGAAACTATACAGTCAGCTGACTTTACATATGCACCAAGCTGAGGAGCTGGAGAGGAACATACTCTGTCATCTATGGAGCACTTGACTGAACTTGTAAATGGGACCAGACAGCTACTGGAATCATAGGACATCAAAGTCTGACCAGGTGGGTAGGGAGGAGGAAACAGGGAAATACTTAGAAGGACAGATGTAATGTGGAACTTGAGTGACACCTACTGAAAAAGTCTTACTGCGTCATTTCATTTCATTTGGACTACTGGAAACTCTGAAAGCAGACAGGATGGAAGTCCTGCCAGCAGCACATTTAGGAAATTGAAAAAAAAAACTGAATAAATGCATGTCCTAGTTTGTCTGCATCTGTAAAGGAAGACCATGTGTGCTCTAAAGAAAAGAATGGGATTAAATACCACAGCAAGATTACTGCCAGCAGAGGTAGGACAGATAAGTTAACTATAGAGGGAAAGGAACTACGGGTTGATTTTTTTTTTCAATGGAACTGATGGCATTCAAGCAGTGTGTTATCTGTAAAGCAGCAGCTGCAGCATGTCCTTCAATTTTCATACATATCACATATGATATCATGCCATCAGTACAAACATCCTGTTTCAGACCCAAAGCTGTGAATAATTAATCTGGGGGTAGCACGTCAAAGAAGTCCAAGAACAGAGCTCTACTGACCACCTTGAGTGCCTATAGTACACTTCAGCTTGCAATTACCAAGGGTCACAGATTTCAGCTTTTCATTCAAACAGTGTCAAGGGGACACCCATTACCAAGTGTAAGAGTAAGTGTGTGGCACAGCATACACAAAGAAGCGGCACAGAATAGTTTACAAGTTAGGTTCAAGATGGCATCAGGGCAGCTACATTTAGTGCCAGGAATCGGCAAGAAGTTAACATCCACTCCAGATTTCCTTGAATATTACCAGTGCCTGGATGTATTTAAGATTTTAAAACTAAGCTTCAAAAAGACACAGCTCTTACTGAATGATTCTAAGAAAATATTCAAAAAACTTAGTCCAATACCTCTACAGTTTTATGAGTTCATTATGTAGCAGTTAGGACTTGTTAAGTACATTAATGAGAGAGCTATACAGGATTATCATTGGAGGATCAATGGAGACAACGGCTCTCCTGGCTGGAAGAATGAAGAGCAAAAGCGGCAAAAGAAGGTGCAAAAACAAACAGGAGAAAATAGACCAGCCTTGATTTTAGGGAGTTAGAGGACTTTTAATTTGTTGCCATTATTTATTAAACTGATCTCCTCTGTGCCTTTGTTATATAAAACACCTTTGCTTTGCAGAATTTCTGGTGGTCTTGGCATGTTTTAGGTTTGATGTTAGCTCAAAGGTCACTCTATAGTTCAGAATGTTTTTTATTTGCCATGATACATTTGATACATAAACAGTACCATAAATAAGAAAATGAAAAATAACTGAGCCAAATATGAAAATGCAATTAACTAAAATATACTGCAGTGTTTTTTTTACTCTTGTGGAAAGTTGCATGAATTCCACATTTCACCAGATGATTGCAAAGCCCCTTCTTTTTAACTGATAATTTATTTTCACCTGAACCCAATGCACCTGTTGTTGGTGAATAATTCTGAAAGAAGCTGTGAAACAGATAACACTCAGTATGGTTAAAACATCTTCATTTGCTTAAATGGTAATAGTTATCTTATTTTAAAGTTAATCCAATTTCCAGCGACATTCAAATAGCTTACCTTGTTAAACAAGCAGACACCTTAGCTTCATCATTGCAAGTTTAACTTCTTTTTTGGGGTTTTATGCAGAATAGCTGGGTGCTTTCCTAATCATTGTCCTCTTTTCTCCTTTGAAGTGAGACTGCCATCTTTTCATACCATCTGACACCACAGCTCCAACCATGCCCATCTGGGCTTCACTCACTCTCAATCCATCTTGGTAGACCTCTTCACTCAATCATCCTCTGTCTTTCACTCCACATGTTCAAACCAGCTTAGGGTCTGCTCAGCACAATGTGTATCACCTCCACACATGGAATGGCAGAACTTTGGAATCTTTAAACCAGAAATGAGAAATGAAAGCAGGCAGAATTTAACACGTTGCAGTGAACTTTCCCATTTGAGAGGCAGAAACAGTAACTTCCACAAATTAAATTAGTTTCTTTTAGAAATGTGAAGGGTATTTCCTTTATTTCTCTTAAATTCTTAAATTAGCAAAGTGATGTGTGCACCACAGCAACACATATGAGAGGTGATGTTAGTAAATGAGAAGAAAAGACTGAAAAATACTAATGTTGTTGTAGTAGTGGTAGTAGTAGTATTGTCGCATGCCGAAAGTAAAGTAAAATTCTTACTTGCATGTTCGCCCAACATGCATCACGTTGCCACTCTCTGGTGCCAGAATAAACAAGAATGAAGTAATATAAAGGACTTGATTTATTTAACAGAAAAGATAAATCAGCTTAGCTGATGTACTCCTTACCCCATTTGTTTATGCTCCCAGTTCCTAAATGTTTATTTTAATGTACTGTAGTTTGTATATGTGTGTAAACTTGCACATATTTTTTGTCTTTAGTATCCTTGAGCCTTGTGAGATTGCTTAAAGGAGACACACTGATTTTGTTGTAATGTCTGCAATGACAAAGACTTTAGGGACATTTATATGACTTTGGGGACTTTCAAAACTCAACTTGATGTTTTTTGGAAGAAATAAGTGGATAGGACTGGCAAGCTTTAGAACATTAGAACACTCTAGATTAGAACAGGCCATTCAGCCCAACAAAGCTTGCCAGTCCTATCCACTTGTTTCCTCCAAGAAAACATCAAGTCGAGTTTTGAAAGTCCCTAATGTCTTACTGTCTACCACACTACTTGGTAGCTTATTCCAAGTGTCTATCGTTCTTTGTGTAAAGAAAAACTTCCTAATGTTTGTGTGAAATTTACCCTTAACAAGTTTCCAACTGTGTCCCCGTGTTCTTGAAGAACTCATTTTAAAATAACAGTCTCGATCCACTGTACTTACTCCCTTCATAATTTTAAACACTTCAATCATGTCACCTCTTAATCTTCTTTTGCTGAACTGTAAAGGCTCAGCTCTTTTAATCTTTCCTCATAATTCAACCCCTGTAGCCCTGGAATCAGCCTAGTCGCTCTTCTCTGGACCTTTTCTAGCGCTGCTATGTCCTTTTTGTAGCCTGGAGACCAAAACTGCACACAGTACTCAAGATGAGGCCTCACCAGTGCATTATAAAGGTTGAGCATAACCTCCTTGGACTTGTACTCCACAGATTGTGCTATATAACCTAACATTCTGTTAGCTTTCTTAATGGCTTCTGAACACTGTCTAGAAGTTGATAGCTTAGACTCCACTATGACTCCTAAATCCTTCTCATTTTCTGACCACCAATTGTGCATTCAAACCTAACATTTTTACTTCCTATGTGTAATACTTTACATTTGCTGACATTAAATTTCATTTGCCACAAATCTGCTCAAGCCTGTATGCTATCCAAGTCCTTCTGTAATGATATAACATATTCCTAATTATCTGCTAATCCACCTGTCTTGGTATCATCTGCAAACTAAACCAGCTTGTTACTTATATTCCTATCTAAATCATTTATATATATTAAAAATAGCAGCAGCCCTAGCACTGACCCCTGTGGAACACCACTCTTAACATCGGCCAGGTGTGATGAGGTTCCTCGTACCATCACCCTCTGCTTCCTATGTCTGAGCCAATTCTGCACCCATCTAAAAACCTCACCCTGAACTCCCACTTCTTTTAATTTGATGCCCAACCTCTCATATGGCACCTGATCAAAAGCTTTCTGAAAGTCCAGATAAATAATATCACATGCTCCACTTTGATCATATCCTTTTGTTGCCTCCTCATAGAATAGCAAAACACGACCTCCCTCTTCTGAGCCCATGCTGACTCTTCAGAATAACTCCTGTCCTTGCCATGTGTTGCTCAATCTTATCCTTAATAATTCCTTCCATTAATTTTCCTGTGATGCATGTTGAGCTTACTGGCCTATAGTTGCTTGGATCTGCCCTGTCATCCTTTTTATATAATGGGATGATATTTGTCATTTTCCAGTCCTTCGGAATCTCTCCAGTGTGCAGTGACTTTCTAAAAATATGTGTCAAGGGTTTATATATGTACTCACTAGCCTCACTAGAACTCAAGGGTAAATATTATCTGGTCCTGGTGAATTGTTTGATTCAGCCTATTTAATCTGAGCAGTACTTCTCCCTCTACAATTTCCAAATTACTCAGTACCTCCTTAGTAGTCCCATTTACCTCTGGGAGGTTATCCACTTGCTCACTTGCAAACACCTCAGAAAAATGTAAGTTTAGAGCATCCGCTATTTCATTGTGTGTATCTTTTAAATTTCCCTTTACTATTCCTGATTCACTTGACCTCTTTGTTGACTGTTCTTTTACTACTGAAATACTGAAAGAATCTCTTGGGGTCTTCTTTCGCCTTATCTGCTATATTCCTCTCCATTTGTCTTTTAGCCTCCCTGATATCCTTCTTAATGGTTGCCCTCATGTTCTCATACGCTCTACTTTACAGTCATTAGTCTTTGTTGGGCTGAACGATTGTTCTAATGTTCTAATATTCTAATAATAATATTAAAAACACTTTATGGAGAAAGACACAGAGAAACACAAAAGATTTAGTCATCATTGTTATGTATTTCAGACTTTGGATAAGCATGTTAGAAAAAGGATGGATGGGTATTTGCTGCCTTTTAATTGAAGTGAGAGTAAAAATGTTAAAAGTGACACCTTGTTTAAACCAAAAATGTAACAGAAAAAAATATAAAAACAAAATGTATCAATATAATCAAATGTGCTGAGGACACATATAATTGCTTGTCTGAGCATGGAAAAGGTGCTGTATAAATAAAATGTGTTATTATTATTATTTGTTGGTGAAAATGTTCAAGGTAATCACATATTGACAGATCCGATCACTTGAGGCTATTATGAATGCATCTTGTGTTAACCAATCTTAGTTCCTAATTTAGTTCAAATGACCTTAGCATGGGTGTTAAACATTTGTGGCAGAAGGGGGCGCTAGTGCTCCCTTGAACCCTCAGGGTCAACTCCAGACACCAGGTAAAAGTCCAAGACTCTTTATATCTATCTATCTATCTATCTATCTATCTATCTATCTATCTATCTATCTATCTATCTATTGTTTTCCCCAGTGCACCAAGCACCCTCCACACTACTCATATAATAAACCAATTCTTCTACTAACAAACTCTCACAAAAACCACTCCTCCTCGCCCAGACACTTTGCTCCTCTACCTCCCAGCACAGCTCAGTGTCTGGACTGAGGCACCATCCTTTTATAGCCCCTGACCCGGAGGTGTTCCTGTCCCAGCAGTCCACAGTTCCTTATTCCTTCCGGGTCAGGGCAATCAGTCTTTTACTTCACCCCGGAGCATGCCATTCCTTCCCGTCACATGACCGTGACGTACTCCCGGGTCATAAGGCACAACAGAGCCCACAAATTCTCCCACAGCGACTCCTGATGGTCCCCAAGGTATCCAGCAGGGCTGTGTATAAACACTACAGAGTCCATAAGGCCCTGCTGGACCTCGGGGCACGATCCTGCTGTCGGGAGAGCTCCTCCTGTCGGCCTGGGGGTGCGGACCGGCCTGGGAAGCCGGCAGTTCTCCACACATTACATTTCTTGGATTGCCTGCATGTGTGAATACTCTCAATGTTACTGACTCACTAAACAGCCTCTTATAGTCCATGTAAAATCATTGTCCGGCCCTCATCCTCCATTTCTGTCAAACTCAAATATCCATTAAAAGTAACACATACATTTTATCCATTCTCCAGTTGGTAATTGTTTACTTATTCCTTATAAATCTAAGAAAAAGACAAAACTGGTCAATATGAACAGTAATCACTATACCCTCTGCTCTCCACCTCCTCTAAAAAAACTCCCGGCCTTCCACCTAGGTCCCCAAATTGAAGCTTAATATTTCAATTGTAGGGTCTTTAGTGGATTAATTACCCACAAAAAAACAAAATATTCTTATGTAATTCCAACACATGAACCTTACCTGCTCTTTACATACATTATAATTAAAAGTCACCTTTCAGTTACCTTTTGTAAATTTTAATTAATTATACAAAGGTTTAGGGTGCAATTTGCATTGCTTTCTCAACTTTTAATCAAACATGGATGCCACCACAGTCCTTAAAGCCTTGACACACCCTGTGCCCTGTGCCCAGCACTCAAACTGTCCCCTGCTTTACAATCCCATATGAAAAAAGGAAAGATGGCAACTTAAATTTAAACAATTTTAGCAAATCAAATCAGCATAAAAATGCTTTGCAACACAAATCCTATTTACTGTTATTCATTTACACCATTCTGACATTAAAGGGTAAACTACTGCATTAATGTGGCAAGGTTGATTAATTGCCCAATGCCCAATAAACTGACTTGAAAGCAAAATGAACACTGGTCTTTCATATGAAACCTTTCTGGTGGTAGTCAGAGGACGCCAAGGTGTCAGTAAGCCCTGCATTTCTCATGAATCCCCAATTGTGAATTCTCTTTATGCATCACAAGAAGGCATAAATGTGTAAGAAAAATGAAAAAAAAAAAACAACAAAGGACTGAAGGGGTTCTGCTGGTCATAGAAAAGATCAAATTGTTCATAGGTCAGTGTGGTTTACTGACAATTTTGTTATGACTGTGACTCTATTCATACTGTATTTTAATGTGCTTATTTAAACCATTTTGTTTGATCTTTAACTTGTTTTGGGGATTTCTGAAATCATAGATTTCATTTCTGATATGAATTTTCCACTCTATCTTTTCTTTCACAAGTTGTTAAATTGGTGTGTTTTGCCTGCCGTCTTGTATTTTAATGATTGCTGCTGTTTTGGACACCTGCTATTAAAACAGAACCTTGTGTTTCCTCCTCAGAGGTCACAACTTGTGGGTAATTGATGCTATGGGTTACAAAATCAAATAAAAGTCACTACCTCATCCACATTTTGGAGTCAAAACTCTTTCAACATCTTTTACTTAAAACTTTTATCCTTTTAATTTTTTTGTAGTTCTGATCTTTTTGCAAATTTTTTACTACAGTACAGTTTTGGTCTCATGTCTCACTCGATAACCATGTTTTTGAGCTCCTTGTTTTAGCATTTTTTCTGTCCCAAGCCTATCTCCTGGAGCCTCATGTATAAACAGTGCATACGCACAAAAATGTTGCATACGAACGTTTCCACGTTCAAATCGCGATGTGTAAAACCTAAACTTGGCATAAAGCCACGCACATTTTCACGGTAGCTCCAACTCTGGCGTACGCAAGTTCTCCACTCGGTTTTTCAAACTGCCGCCATCCAGCGTCAAAGCAGTGCTATTTTTCCAGTGTGGTTTCCCTTTCTTTTTGAGATCCACATCCCTGACGCAGCTTTATAAATATACTGAAATTAACTGCATATTGTTTATTAGTTTAATGCATCTGATTGTAATTAACCTGTAACAATATAATGGTCCACAGAATGGTCAAACTATTCTAAATACCATAGCTGCTTTAGCGTTGTTACTCTCACTGCACCTTCTTCTTTCAGCTGCTCCCGTTAGGGGTTGCCACAGCAGATCATCTTTTTCCATATTACTCTCACTGCACCACTCGGAGTATTTATATCACTGTATCTGAGTGAGAGATCACAGCTCTACAGCAGCTGACTGGAAAGAGAATTATCAGTATACAGCTTCAACACACGCTGCCTCAGCCATGCTGTCTATTGAACTGCTCTCATATGGCAAACGCTTCAGAGCATTTTCTCGCAGTTCAGAAACAGTTTCATCCCAAGAACTATAAACACACTCAATCAGTCCATCAAGTGCTCCTTGTAGAACATTTTATACTTATAAGTACAATCATCTCACTGTAAACTTGCACTACATTTATAATATTGAACAACCTGAGCCACTTTATAAATCGCGTATTTACATACTACGAGGTGTGGCAGAAAAATAATGAGACTGGCAATACTGCAAGCGATCTTGCAACACTGCGCTGTTGTCCTTGATAGAGCACGTGTATCAGTACCCTCCCATAGCTCAGTGCGAGTTTCAACTCCTTCCGTTAACTACGTGATTTTTGTGACTGCTATTAGCGAAGTTGTGTTTTTGGTTGTGCGTCACGCAAAATGGAACAGCGGAATTTGGAGCAACGTTGTGCCATTAAACGGCAAGTGTGACGTTTAAAAAGTTAAAACAGGCCTATGGGGAACATTCTTTATCCCGAGCTCAAGTTTTTCGCTGGCACAAATCATTTTTAGAAGGCAGAAAACACGTTGAAGATGAACACCGTTCAGGGAGGACTTCAACTTCGAAAACCAATGAAAACATCAAACGTGTGAACACTCTTGTGAGATCAGACCGTCATTTAACATTAAGAATGTTGAGTGAACAATTAAATTTGAACAGATTTACCGTTCCTCAAATTTTGACTGAACATTTGCACATGCGAAAGGTCTGTGCCAAAATGGTGCAGAAAAACTGCCCTCTCCATAACAGAATTTTTGACCTCAAAAGGCATTCCTGTGGTTCCCCAGCCCTCTTATTCACCTGACCTCAGTCCATGTGACTTTTTCCTTTTTCCTAAACTGAAAAACGTCCTCAAAGGACGTCATTTCGGGACTTTAGAAAACATCCAAAAGAGTGTAACGGACATGCTGAAGACCATACCGGTTGAAGACTTCCAGCGCTGCTACCAACAGTGGGAACAACGTCTCCATCGGTGTGTAGCTGCCCAAGGGAACTACTTTGAAGGGGATAACATTGATGTTTGAAAAAAATAAAAACTTTGGTAAATTCTCATTACTTTTCTGCCACACCTCGTATGATGACGATATTGTTTTTAAGATGAAATACAGCAAAATATGTTTATTATATAATACAGATAAAACTTTAACTTCATTTAAATAATCTATGTTGTTAATAATTAAACATGTGAGGACACGGTGCCGCAGCGCTAGTGAGGAGATGGCGCTCCGTTCATGGATTGTTCCTGCCTTGCGCTGTATTCTTGCTGGGGCTGGAGCGACAAGGGAAGGACAGATGGATGGAATAAATTAAAACATGTACTACAAAGATTTTTCAATGTCCCTTAAAATATTTGAAGAATTGGCATTCTAAGCTTACAGATGGCTTAACATCTACTACAGAGCTGATTGTGTGGCGATTGGTTACTTGGAGAAAGAAAAGGAAGGATGGGAATTGGAGGTTAGTACGTTTGAAAGAGAGAGTACTTCTGCAATAAATTATTTCATCGAAGGTCTCGCACAACGCAGCAAGCATCTTGCGTGAGGCATGAACAATTACTGCGCCACCGTGTTCCCATGTTTAATAACATGCTTTAACTCCTATCATCATTAAAATGATATCAAGTATACATCTCAGTATTTTAATTATTCAGAGAGCTGTAATATCACAAATGTAATGGATTCTGTGTCCTGTCGGAGGAAGAGAAAGCCCATTTAAGAAACATGTAGTGATTCACACACATAGAGCACATAGAAGAACATGCAAAATGAAGCATTTAACATGCTACTTTAGTTAAAATGGGATTTGAGAAACTAGTAAATTAAACGATTTAAAGATGAAGTTTATGATGTTCTACTTTAATGACAAAATAAACTATGTGATTAAAGTGGAAATTCGAGATTAAAGTTGACATTTCAAGCTTTTTTCCCCACTGTGTGCCTATTTTTTTTTCTTTTCTCTGTACCCTAATAAGCTTTCATATGTCATTCAGATGGTGAGCTATGACTCGCCTTTTCACGATGACTTTGATCTGACTCTGACGATGACTCTGACAACTTCTTTTTTATTTCGGGCACTGTGCGACTGTGAACTTGAGCTTTCAAGTTTCTCCGACACTCTATGTCACTCGAACAACTTCCTTTTGTTGTTTATACCACTGTTTAAACTAACAAATAGTACATTTTTCATTGCTTCCACTTGGTATTTGCTGAAATTCTTCTATTTCCCCCATGCTTTTGCCATTGTCTTTTCACAGAACGCTGAGCTTAAGGGCTATTTATGTTGATTTGCATATTCATAGAGGCACAATTCTGGGAAGAGTTGGGGAGTGGCAGCATGCGCCACTAGCGGAAGAACATGGAAGTTGTCGTTCGCACAGATTTATGCATCTGGATTTTTTTGTGCGTAAGCACATTTCCACTTTTGAACGTATGCCATGTTATAGTGTGAATTCTACGGACAGCGTTATGCATGAGGTCCCTGGTGATCACAAAAATGATTTATTAGTTTGCTGATATGACAACTTTAAACATGAGAGGGTGCAAAAATGTCACTCATCTAGGGGCCACTAGGGCTCAGCTAGAAGCCAGGAAGCAGTATTTTCACATGTCTGAACAAAAGAGTAATCTTGAGGATGGACCCAGAAATGTACTCATCTGAGGTTTTACAGCATGCACTTATATTCTGTATGCAAGCATTAATGTACGATTTCACATTAGTCTTCTTCTGAAAAGATTATTACTGATGTTAAGATGCTACTCTGAGACTTTTGATGACTAACCTTTTGAGCATCTGCTCTTTTTTTGTTTTTTTTTGAGCATGTCTTTCATTTATGATCATTTGCGTGGCATGCAGGATTTCACTGGAACTTGCTTTTTTTATTTTCTGGACGCTTTCTCATTATAGTCAAGACACTCCCCCTGTCAGCTAAGGATTAATAACTATCAATCACATAAAAACATGTAGAGAAAACTTTTTTTTACTCTTTTCTACCAAACAAGTTATTCTTGTTTGGTGACTGAGGCAATAGACTTTACACATTGACCACGTTACTGGCAAAAACATTACAAAATACAAGACCGAGTATGTTAATAACGACTTTTGCAGCCAGGATACCAGGTTACACGGGTGGCTGCCCCAAACCTTTATCTGTCTGTCTCATTTTTGTGACAATATATATACATACATACATACACAGACATATAAACATATATACATATACATATATCCATATCTAATTTCTATATCTATATCTATATCTATATATATATATATATATAGTCACACACGTGCGCATGGGAGGCAGCTAAAGGGCTTGAGTGAAGGCAGTTCGAGGCATGCCGGGTGTGGCAGAGTGCACTGACTCTTTTCTCCCTTGCCTGTAGACCATCCCCGGGATTTCACCTGGATCTCCTGACATCACTTCGGGACTGAGCCAATGGAAGTCGGCCACACCAGCTCCAGTCCCTCTGATGTCACCTCCGCTACTGAGCCAATGGTGGAAGACCACGTGCCAGATCCATACGACCTCACTTCCTGTCTCCCCCTTTAAAACCTGCCCCTTTTCCTTTGTTTCCTCAGTCTTGTTTTGGACTCGGTTGTATGCACTTCAGTGCTCTGTATTTCTAAAGAAAACGACTTTGCAGCCAGGATACCACAATATACGGGTGGCTGCCCCAACTCTTTATCTGTCCATGTCTCGTTCTTGTGACAGTGGCGTAGTCGGCAGGATGGAGAAGTCCCAGAGAGAAGGGGACAGGACCTGCAATATACCCAGGTGGGAGCGTGCGGGCCAGTCTTCAGGCGGGAGGGTGCCCGTGGTCGGCGTGACCGGTGCGGGCTCCGCTCCCGCACTCATAACTAGGCCATCTGGAGGCCAGGGGTGTGCGGGTGGGGCTCACAGAATTGGGCTGCCCTGGAGGGTGGAGGCAAAAGGGACTCAGTATGCTCTCTTGGGGGAGAGTGCCTGCCTCCCTGCGAAACCAAAGCCCCATTTACCACCTAGGGGTGCCCCAGACTGGCAGGTGAATAAAATAAAAATGGAGGTTGGACCCTGAGCGCCGACCAACAACAAGCCTGGTCCTTATGGGCAATGGTAGGGCATTGGCTACGCCATTTGAAAACACGCCCTACCAAATAATAGAGCAGGTAGCTTGCTATCTGCTCCTGGAAGCGCTTCCCGTGGCTTCACCCAGCCGGTTTGGGGCGAGCGTTTAAGAACATGTCTGAGCTCATAGAGCTTATGGAGACGCAGAGGGCGGCCTCACACTCTGGGGAGCAGAACCGTCCTCATGTCAAACCCAGCCGGTGCGTTCCAAGACCTAGCCCCTCCCTGTACAATCCGGAGCTCAGACAGGCGTCCGCGTGCCGCGGGCCGCAAAACCGCTTGGGGCAAGGAGGAATGCAGGTGGAGGGCGAGGAGGGTTGGTGTGCTCTGCTAATCCGCTGGCGGTCCCACATACTGGCGTGGTGATCGCCAACGGACACAAGACCACAGGTTTGTTCGACTCCGCAGCAACATTTCCATTGTTGCCCGCCGCTTTGTGCAACCGCAACAGTGGCTAAAATTTAAGACCGGTATAACCTGTGTCCACGGAGACATCCGCTGGTACAGGTCCGCCGCTGTGTCATCAGTTACGGAGGGTCAGTTCAGAACTCACCGTAGCGTCCTACCTGATCCTCCACACCCGGTGATACTAGGGCGGACTGGTCTAAAATCAAAAGCGGTGAGACACATACCACTCCGGGGTTAATTTGGGCCTCGTTATGGACGGAGATAACCCGTCTCAAGCTGCCTCCACGCCGTGTAATCAGCCGGCAGAGAGAGACGGCGTCGCCCTGACTGACGTGGCAACTCCCGGCGTCGCTGGCTAACACGCCATCCACCAACGACGCGGGCGGAGCGGAGGAAACCACGCCCATTGAGGTCGACGCTGACCCTCTCTCCGTGTTGCGGTTCCAATTTAAAGAAACGCCGGCTTCTTTTAGAAGGGAGCAATGGAATGATGACTCCCTGAAGTTTGTAAAAAATGCAGTGGTCCTTGTCAATGGCCAGCGCACTAATCAGTCGATGCCACAGGGCCCCTACTTTGTGCTAGATAATGACCTCCTTTACCGTGTAGCAATGCATGACGGGCAGGAGACGAGGCTGCTGCTAGTGCCGCGTACCTTCCGCGGCAGGTCTGCGAGCTAGCACACGCCCACCTCCTAGGTGGCCACCTGGGCACCGAAAAACTCTGGAGCGGATCAAGCTCCGCTTCTACTGGCCAGGAATTAATGAGGAGGTTCGCCGCTTTGGCGCTTCCTGCCCGGAGTGTCAACTGCGACAAATTCCTAGGAGGGACCGTGCTCCTCTCGTTCCTATTCCACTGATTGACGTTCCTTCCACAGAATCGGGGTCGACCTGGTGGGACCCCTGGAGCCCTCAGCCCGAGGACACAAGTACATTTTAGTCCTCGTGGATTACGCTACACGATACCCGAAGCTGTTCCGTTGCGCCAGCTACCTCTAAAGCCATCGCACGGGAATTACTAGGGTATTGCGCGTGGGGATCCCCAAAGAAGTCTTGACAGACCAGGGGACCCCTTCACCTCGGAACGTTCAAGGAGACTGCCAGATTACTGAAAATAAAGCATTTAAAGACCTCGTGTATCATCCTCAAACCGACGGATTAGTAGAGAGGTTTAATCAAACTCTCAAGCAAATGCTGCGTAAGGTGGTCAGCGAGGATGGAAGGAACTGGGATCAGCTCCTCCCCCTCGTCCTTTTGCCTATCGGAAGTCCCACAAGCCTCCACGGGTTCTCCCCTTTGAACTACTGTACGGGCGACAACCTCGGGCATATTAGATATTTTGAAAGAAGGCTGGGAAGAAGAGGCTCTTCCCTCCACAAACATACTGGAGTATATCGCAGTTACGCGATAGATTTGGAAAGATTCGCCTGTCCTTAAAAGTCACATGGAGGAGGCTCAAGCAGCACAGGCCGGTACTACAACCGCGCACGCCTCTTCGGGAGTTCCCCCGGAGATCGGGTCATGGTCCTAGTGCCTACCTCCCACTCTAAATTGCTTGCCCACTGGCAGGGCCCCTACGGTTAAGGAGAGGAAGGGACTGGTCGACTATTTGGTGAGTCAACCCAATCGCCGGCCAAAGGAGCGGGTTTATCATGTGAACCTGCTGAAACCGTGGAAGGACAGGGACCCCGATCCCTCCTCCGCCAGCCCGCCACTCTTCGCCACACACACGACCTTAACTTCGGCACGGACTTAAGTCCCAGACAGCGGCAGGAGCTGGAAACAGTTATCCGGACCGTTCGGGAGGTAGTCAGTGAGAACCCCGGAAGGACCTCTCTGATTGAGCACAACATCGTGACAGAGCCCGGGGTTGTTGTCCGAGAACGCCCGTATCGTCTTCCCGAGGCAAAAAAGGCTGAAGTGGAGCTTGAGATCAAGCGCATGCTGGAGCTAGGTGTGATTGAGGAAAGTTATAGTCCCTGGTCCAGCCCCATTGTGCTCGTCGGTAAGCCTGACGGAAGTTGGAGGTTCTGCAATGACTTCCGTCGGCTTAATCAAGTCTCCCAATTTGATGCTTATCCAATGCCACGCGTGGGCGACCTCCTCGAGAGGCTTGGACAGGCTCAATACCTGACCACACTTGACATGACGAAAGGGTACTGGCAGGTTCCTTTAACGGACTCGCAAGGTAAAACGCGCTTAGTACCCCTAGCGGACACTGGCAGTATCGTGTCCTTCCATTTGGGTTACACGGGCTCCAGCAACCTTTCAGCGTCTGGTGGACAAAGTGCTTCGGCCTCATAACTCATACAGTGCTGCCTACCTGGATGACGTGGTCATCTATTCCAGCACATGGAAGGAACACCTACAGCATGTCCAAGCGGTATTACGGACACTTGGTGAGGCGGGCTCGGATTAATCCCAGGAAATGCTTCTTGGATTAAGCGAGGCCAAATATTTAGGCTACCTGGTGGGTCGGGTACCGTAAGGCCACAGTGCTCCAAAATTGATGCCATTCTGAAATGGCCCGTCCATGAACCAAGCGGCAGGTCCAAGCCTTTCGGTTAGCGGGTACTACCGCCGGTTTGTACCTCGGTTTTCGGAGAGAGCGCCCTTGACTGATTTAACAAAGAAGAGGGCCCCAAACATTGTGGCATGGACTGAAAAAACAGGCGCTGCATTTGGTGACTTAAAGCAGGCCCTTACGCCCACACCTGTTTTGATGGCACCTAACTTTTCTTTGCCTTTCATCCTCCAGACGGACGCTTCGGACACAGGCCTGGGCGCCGTGCTGAGCCAAAGCGTCGATGGTGTGGAGCACCCCATCATGTTCCTGAGCCGGAAACTGTTGGACCGGGAGACCAGGTATGCTGCGGTGGAGAGGGAGGCTCTGGCGATTAAATGGGCGATTACTCAGCTGAGGTACTACCTGTTGGGCCGGGAATTCACCCTTGTCACGGACCATGCACCCTACAGTGGATGGCCCTCCACAAGGAGTCGAATCCGCGGGTCACCCGGTGGTTTCTTGACCTGCAGCCGTACAAGTTTTCGCCTGTTCATGGTCGGGGCGCTCTCCACGCCAACGCTGATGCTCTTTCTCGGGTTCACGACCTCTCGGTTAGGTCGCCCGACCCGCCGGGTCTGGGCTAAGGGGGCCTTGTCACACACGCGCATGGGAGGCAGCTAAAGGGCTTGAGTGAAGGCAGTTCGAGGCATGCCGGGTGTGGCAGAGTGCACTGACTCTTTTCTCCCTTGCCTGTAGACCATCCCGGGGATTTCACCTGGATCTCCTGACATCACTTCCGGGACTGAGCCAATGGAAGTCGGCCACACCAGCTCCAGTCCCTCTGATGTCACCTCCGGCTACGAGCCAATGGTGGAAGACCACGTGCCAGATCCATACGACCTCACTTCCTGTCTCCCCCTTTAAAACCTGCCCCCTTTTCCTTTGTTTCCTCAGTCTTGTTTTGGACTCGGTTGTATGCACTTCAGTGCTCTGTATTTCTATAAAGAAAACGACTTTGCAGCCAGGATACCACAATATACGGGTGGCTGCCCCAACTCTTTATCTGTCCATGTCTCGTTCTTGTGACAATATATATATATATATATATATATATATATATATATATATATATATATATATATATATATATATATAGCAAAATACCCGCAAAATTTAGCCATAAGCTCTATAAACCACAGCTTACGGCTTTTCAAAATTTTACTTGCACATTTTTAAAGTTCTAATGGGGCAACCCTTGCTCCACTCCGATTATTATGAACTAGCAAAATACCCGCGCTTCGCAGCGGAGAAGTAGTGTGTTAAAGAAGTTAAGAAAAAGAAAATGAAACATTTTAAAAATAACGTAACATGATTGTCAATGTAATTTTTTTGTCACTGTTATGAGTGTTGCTGTCATATATATATATATATATATATATATATATATATATATATATATATATATATATATATACGTGCACATGGGAGGCAGCTAAAGGGCTTGAGTGAAGGCAGTTTGGAGGCATGCCGGGATGTGGCAGAGTACACTGACTATTTTTTTCCCTTCCCTGTAGACCATTCCCGGGGGAGTCCACCTGGCTCTATTGACATCACTTCCGGGACCAAGCCAATGGAAGTCAACCTCACCAGCTCCGGCCCCTCTGATTTCACGTCCTGCTGTGATCCAATGGTTGAAGACCACGTGCTCGATCCTTATGACCTCACTTCCTGTCTTCCCCTTTAAAAACCTGCCCCTTTTCTCTTTTTCCTCAGTCTTGTTTTGGACTCCGTTGTATGCACTTCAGTGCTGGTTATTTTAATAAAAACGACTTTTGCAGCCAGGATACCAGATTACATATATACATATCTATCTATATCTATATCTATATCTATATATATATATATATATATATATATATATATATATATATATATATATATATATACCATAATATTTAGCCATAAGCTCTATAAACCACAGGTTACGGCTTCTCAAAATTGCAGGTTTTGTTCATTTGTTAGAGTTTTACTTGCACATTTTTAAAGTTCTAATGGGGCAACCCTTGCTCCACTCTGATTATTATGAACTAGCAAAATACCCGCGCTTCGCAGCGGAGAAGTAGTGTGTTAAAGAAGTAATGAAAAGAAAAGGAAACATTTTAATAATAACGTAACATGACTGACATTGTCATTGTCATGAGTGTTGCTGTCATATATATATATACACATATATATATACACACACATAAACATATATATACATATACACACATATATCTATACTAATAAAAGGCAAAGCCCTCACTCACTCACTCACTCACTGACTCACTCACTGACTCATCACTAATTCTTTAACTTCCCGTGTGGGTGGAAGGCTGAAATTTGGCAGGTTAATTCCTTACAGCTTCCTTACAAAAGTTGGGCAGGTTTTATATCGAAATTCTACGCGTAATGGTCATAACTGGAAGCAGTTTTTCTCCATTTACTGTAATGGAGATGAGCTTCAACGCCGTGGGGGAGTTTCGTGTGACATCATCACGCCTCCCGCGTAATCCGCAGTACATAGAAAACCAGGAAGACCTCAAAAGCGCTCAAGAAAACATGCATTATATAATTAAGAAGGCAGCGAAACAATAAGAAGCGAGCGAGTGACATATACAACCATATTGATAAGTTCTGCTACTTCGGAAACAAAGCACGATGTAAACCTACACTTTAAATTAAGTTCATAGACAGGCTGCCGCTGGCGTTTGTAATTTAGTGCCTGCCCATATAAGGCCGTCCGTCAGCGGCAATCAATAGCAAACTGCCACGGGTAAATATTCACGGGTTAAGGACTGTGCTTATGGAGAGGAAGATGAGATGGTCAGGGTGGTGTTTGACACAAACTCAGCGAAACTGTGAGAGAAAGTTTTAAGTGCCAGGACTAAGGTAACATTAAATACAGCTATAGACATAGCACGAGATGGCACCAGCACAGCTGGGAACCTTCGATGCAAGTACACCGAGTGGCTCACGTGAACTGACGCAGTGCACAGATAAAAGCAACAGTTCCAAAAGCTGAACAAAAACCGAATTACACAATTGAAAAGGCAGCAAAAAATATGAAGCGTCTGATAGGCATATTCATAAATGCAGCTACTGTGGAAACAAAGCACACGGTGGAAAAAGTCAATGTCCCGCTAAAGGAAGACAGTGTTAAAAAAAAACCCGTGCATGCAGTGTGTCAGGTCTAAGATAAAGAAGAAGACGAGCTGTTTATTGATGCAGTAAGAAACGAATCGATGAAAGAAACCTGTCATCTTTACAACGATTGACAAACACGGAATGTAACTTGAACACAACACATCCTACAAATACGAACCTGATTGAAAGAAATAATGATAATCAAATCCTTGATGACAGCAACACTCAGTAACACTCACAAAACAAATACTGTATATTGACAGTCATGTTACGTTATTTTTAAAATGTTCCCTTTTCTTTTTCATAGCTTCTTTAACACACTACGTCTCCGCTGCGATACGCGGGTATATATATATATATATATATCCCGATCTAAATACTCGAATAATGGATACTTTATTCGCCATCAATGATTGTTTTGGTAAAGCCATACTCAGTGTATTCATTAGATGAACGGTAAAAAGTAAGAGCGAGGGGAGGATGACTCATTCAGGCATGCAGGCTGTAGTGCTTGGCGTCAACTCTATCTGAATTGCGCGATCACATTTGAAAAAATATATCTTTTCAAGTTCTATTTAGTCCATATGTGTCAAACTCAAGGGCATGGCCACATCCGCCCAGCGTGTAATTATATCCGGCCCGAGATCATTTTATATACTGTATTATTGTTATTAAAGCCCGGGTATATGAAGCGCTGGTAACACAATAAACTACAGATCCCATAATGCAGTGCTTCAGCTGCCTTGCCGAACACTAACCGTGTTAATTAAGTCTACCATATGATGCTGCAAGTTATTGCGAAGCTAGAGTTATTGCGCAATGAGTTTGCACGGCGCTTTGGTGACTTTGAAGAACAAAAAGTCCGTCTACATGCGGCTCGAACCTTGTGCATGTTTGGTAGCACATATCTGTGTGAGAAGCTCTTCTCAGTGATAAAGACTAACAAAACAGCACACAGGAGTCGCCTCACTGATGAGCACCTGCAATCCATCCTGAGAATCTCCACAACACAGAACCTCACACCAAACAGAAACGAACTTGTGGCCAAAAAAAGATGCCAGGCGTCCAGCTCTAAAATGACATATGAGCAAAGACAACTGAATGATTTGATTTGTTATTGCACGTAAGAGCGGGAGTCAACCGTTTTAACAAACAGCGTATTGCACTGATACGAAATAGCTGTGTGTGTATATATGTAGATATGTATGTATATGTATATATATGTTTATATATGTGTGTGTGTATGTATGTATATATATATATATATGTATTTGTGTGTATATATGTGTGTGTATGTATGTATATGTGTGTGTATATATGTAGATATATATGTATGTATATATGTGTATATGTATACATATGTATATATATATATATATGTTTATGTGTGTTTGTGTAAATATATATATATATATGACAACAACACTCATCACTCACAACAGTGACAAAACAATTCAGGTTACGTTATTTTCAAAATGTTTCCTTTTCTTTTCATTGCTTCTTTAACACACTACTTCTCCGCTGCGAAGCGCGGGTATTTTGCTAGTACAGTATATATACATATACATCCACATATACTGTATATACATATATATATATGTGCACAAAACCACGCTTTTATCAAGGCTTCTGTCGGGTAGTCTTTTGAAATGAAATTTTCCTCCAGTCAGTCGTAGCAACGCACTTTCTTCCGACTGTTACATTTTTGTAGCTCTGATGTGTGCATCAATGTAATCGGTGTACCATGAAATCATGCATTGACAGAAGTTCCCCTTTGCTTGGAATGCAAAGTGTGATTAAATGCGTTATTTTTAACGCGTTATGGAGCACATGCATCGAAGCTTCTCAGCTGTGCTTGTGCTAAGAAAAGGAAACATTTTAAAAATAACGTAACATGACTGTCAATGTAACCTTTTGTAAGTAGTGCCTGGAGGATTCAGAGTGTGGAGAAACTCTAGAGACAGCGTGTGTATTAACTTGTGGATTTTTCTGTGAGTATTTGGTGGCAGCCTGACAAAGTTGGTTCCGCAAGACTGTGTTAGCTGCGGAGCTCAACTCAGAGCGAAATGAGGTGAATGGGAGGGGAGATGATGACATGACTCCCCCTCCCGCCTTAACTGTCAATCCCCCCCACAAAGACAGTCTCTCAGAATTTACATAAGCACAGCCCTTCACCATCAATGTGAACTTAGTTACAAAGTGATCAAAACTCTCATTTATATCCTGCGTCCTCTCATTAAACTTGTATCCCGCATTAGCCGTGGGCATGACAAACGCCAGCGGCAGCCTTTCTATGAACTTAATTTAAACTTTAGGTTTACACCGTGCTTTGTTTTCGAAGTAGCTGCACTCATGAATATGCATGTAAGTGTTTGACCGATGTTGACTTACTAATTTTGGTCCTGAAGCCAGTCATTTCATCAGGTTTGGGCTGCCGACACCTTTTGTTGGTACTCGAACCGCTACTGCTAGTGCTAACAGCATACACAGTTTCTGTGTTCGCTGTAACATGTTTTGCATTTAGATGGTACCGTAAGGTTGAAGTGCTTGGCTGGTATTGAAACTCCTTTTTGCACAGTTTGCACAAAACCATGCTTTTATCAAGGCTTCCGTCGGGTAGTCTTTTGAAACAAAAATTTTCCTCAAATCAGTCCTAGCAACGCGCTTTCTTCCGACTCGAACATTTTTGTAGCTCTGATGTGTACATCAATGTAATCGGTGTACCAGGAAATCATGCATTGACAGAAGTTCCCCTTTGCTTGGAATGCAAAGTGTGATTAAATGCGTTTTTTTTTTTAAAGTTATGGAGCACATGCATCGAAGCTTCTCAGCTGTGCTTATGCTAAGAAAAGGAAACATTTTAAAACTAACGTAACACGATTGTCAATGTAACCTTTTGTAAGTAGTGCCTGGAGGATTCAGAGTGTGGAGAAACTCTAGAGACAGTGTGTGTATTAACTTGTGGATTTTTCTGTGAGTATTTGGTGGCAGCGTCACAAAGTTGGTTCCGCAAGACTGCGTTAGCTGCGGAGCTCAGCTCAGAGCGAAATGAGGTGAATGGGAGAGGAGATGATGACGTGACTCCCCCACCAGCCTTAACTGTCAATCCCCCCACAAACACAGTCTCTCGGAATTTACACAGCCCTTCACCTGCAATTTTAACTTAGTTACAAAGTGATCAAAACTCTAGTTTATATCCTGCGTCCTCTCATTAAACTTGTATCCTGCATTAGCCGTGGACATGACAAACACCAGCGGCAGCCTGTCTATGAACTTAATTTAAACTTTAAGTTTACACCGTGCTTTGTTTCCGAAGTAGCTGCACTCATGAATATGGTTGTATATGTCACTCACTCGCTTCTTATTGTTTCGCTGCCTTCTCAATTATATAATGCATGTTTTCTTCAGTGCTTTTTGGAGCTCTTCCTTGTATTCTGCGTTGACAGTCAGTTCACGTGATTACGTGGGAGGCGTGATGATGTCACACGAAACTCCGCCCCCCACGGCCATCTTGCCCAACTCCATTACAGTATATGGAGAAAAATAGCTTCCAGTTATGACCATTATGCGTAGAATTTTGAAATGAAACCTGCCCAACTTTTGTAAGTAAGCTGTAAGGAATGAGCCTGCCAAATTTCAGCCTTCTACCTACACGGGAAGTTGGAGAATTAGTGATGAGTGAGTCAGTCAGTGAGTGAGTGAGTGAAGGCTTTGCCTTTTATTAGTATAGAAGATTATTATGCATCTTGGTGACAGTCTTCTCAGATTCAGTTGTTGTAAAGCCTTATTCTTTTCTCACAGCAGTCAAATAGGATCTCTACAATGCCCAATGGCTTAGAGTCACACTATATCTAAATCAGCCCTGGTGTAAATATATTGGATTGGTCTGGGCACACTAGGTGCCTATGGACACATCAGGTCCACATGGATCATCAATGATAGAAATACTTTGGGTAACTGCTTACTACTTGTGTAGGTTATATTGCACAAGAGCAGCCATAATCAGAATTCATCACTGCTTATTTAGGTCCTTCAGGATCCCAAATGGACTTTCTTCTCACACACTTCCATCTTTTCAAACAGTCATGGTTGAAAGGCCATCAAAGCATTGAATTGTATAATCTATCAATGTGAAAGCTGTAAATACACATGACAATGACCTAAAAATGTATTGACTGCACTATATTTTCTAGATTGTAATTGGAAAAAGAAGTACTGGTTTAATCAAACTCATTATATTTTCCTTGGTCATGTCATTACTTCTGTTCTGATGGACCAGCTTCTCCCCATGCTCAGTTCATTCTCAGGTCTCACCTTGGTAAAATTTATGCCATCTCAGTCCTGTAGAGCAGGGAACATACTTGCATATCTCAGTGCAGACCATCCATTCATATGGACTAATGCCTTGTATGAAGATTTTATGAACATTAAGAAATTGCCAATAAATAGCCAAGTCTTTACTTTATTTCAGCCTGGTCCCCCTATAATACTTTCATCATCAGATAACAGCAATGTTGACTATCTTGAATCAAACTCATCATGCCATCCATACTCCTTAGTTGAATGGCCTGAGTAAAGGTAGCTGATATGAAATAAGAAATACTTTTCTTTTGAGCTATTTGCCCAAGCTTTAACATTTATGTTCGGCCTTATGAAGTTGGTTATTGTGCAATAGACATCTTGATTCCTATATTTTAATTATATACCAAACCAGTAACGGTGCACTACATGATAACATGCAGTGAATACACTTGACTTGAGCATTCATAGTTCTCATCCTCTTTCACTGTACGTTTAGCATTCATTTGCTCTGAGGATGATGTGCTTGCTGCTTCCTGAACAGATCTCCTTTTCTCCACCCTAGCAGCATGCTTCTTCTCTTCTTTCGTCTGCATCTTTCGTGTTAAAACTGATTAAGTCAGTGTTTGTCTTGCAATTACTTAGTACATTTCCCTTAATTTTTCACTTAAGCTGGCACTTAAGTCTTCAATCTGCCTCAAGAATGATTTAAGATATGAAGAGGTAGGGGAAGTGACGGTGAAGGTGGTAGGGATGAGAACGGCACCTGTACGCATGCGCCACATAGCTGCCCAGCTGCCCACAGCCGAGAGTTGCTTCTAAAATAAAATAAAATAGAAATAAAAAGTCTATAATAGATATAGAAATAGAAAAATCTTGGAGGCCAATCATCACCCCGAAATCAGATAGCAGACATCATGTAGTATATGTGTACCAAATTTCAGGTCAATAGTTCAAACGGTTTGCAAGTTACAGGTAATTTAAAATCCTAGACAGACAAATGGACAGCCACAGTAGCATATTATATAAGAAGACTGTACAGATGAAGGCATTAAAATTTAACTGTCTGCTTTTCATAATAACATACTGTAACACCACAAACACCAAAGGAGATGTTTGTTTTGCACTTCTCTGTGTGTGATACATTCTTTATGGGGTAATTACTACAAAGTACACTGATCACAAGGGAACAGTTTCTTTTCTGGTTTTTAGAGAAAATCTATACATACAGTTAGTAATAACTCAAAAGTAAATTAAACAGTAAAATTTTGAAGAGTATTGACCTAAGTAGATACTCTCTGCACAATGGATGAACCTGGAATACGTGTCACTCTTGTTAAGCGTCTTGAGACAGCTCTTGACATGAACAAAAATGACAGAGAAAGGAGAGAGAGATTGCATTGAAAAAGGAAGCTATGAAATTAAATAACAATAGGGAGACCAGGATAAAAAAACTTACATTTTGTTGTGAGTATTTTGCACATATTTAGGATTTATGTAAGTAGTAGAACTCATTTATTTATTTTTATGATTTAGTTCCTCATTTGAAAAGGTTGAAATTATTTTACCATTTTTAAATTGTACAACAATTTTACAGTTGTACAATACAATGTTGCCAGATCTGGACAACTTGAGGTGTGCAGTGCATGTCACCATTGATGCAATGGTATAAAGTTACTGCACCGTGCACTTACTTGTTGTCCAAGACTGCAGATAGAAAACAAAATGTTGACCATTCATTTGGTTCTTGCAGTTTCCAAGCTGTGTCCTAGTGCTTTTCTGATAACTGACCAGTTTGGTTCTTCAATCTATTGATTTCTGGATATTAATTTTGGCCTGTTTATTGATGACATATCATCTTCTGCTCCATTATCCTTTACCCTGCCTCATTTCTCCTATCAACAGAATAATAGGTCATGTTATAGGAGTAGTGTAGACAGCACATTATGCACATGAAACAACACAAAAGGAAGCAACCACCTTGCAAACCGCTAACCACTAACTCTTTCAATTTAAAACTAGTCAGCGATGTCACTGAGTTTAGCTATGCCTTCATTTACAAATAGCTAAATTAAAATGTTATTTTTGAGCTGGAAGTACTGACATGATTGTTCTGTATCTGAGGAAATGTACTTCTCTTTTTGATTTATACTTTGTTGGCTTTAGGCATTTCATAACAATTAGTAAATAAAAAATTGCTAAGATATATATTACTACACTTTCTCGTTATAAGATCAGGTGCTCCTCTCCTATCCATCTACAGAGGACAGTAAGAAAACATTGTAATAGGAAGTAATGACTCATAAAAACTGATATATCCAAAAGGGTTCAATATTTAATTAAATGAGGGCTGCGCTAATAAATGCCAGATAGATTTCACAGATCATTACAATTTATTTCAATAAGGACTGAAGAGAGGGAACCCCCAAGACATGTGATCCAGTGAACAGGCAACATCTGTGAACAGTAGAATCTTTAATGCAAATACATTTTAGAGAGTTTCGAGCAGAGTCAGGTCTTGTTTTGCATATATTAAGGAAGAGTGTATTTTATCGACGGTTAACTGAAATTCACTACTTGGTAGTCTAATTGGAAATGCCTGGTGCCATCTCACAGTTACACTCTTTTTATAGTCTGCTGATACGACAGCTAGAATGTATGATTTCTGGAGCAGATAGTGATGGGTTATTAGGGCAGCTGGCCAGGTTTCTTTTAGCAAAATTTCTGAGTGGCATTTATTAAACTACCTTTTTGAAAAAAGGTTATACTTGAAGCACAGTTGTTCAATATATGTGTAAATATATTGCTATTTTTTTAAATCCTTAAACATTCCAATATCAACTATATTCCATATTTTTACTATTGTGTAATTTAGGGGAGGTACGAATATATCATTTTCCGGTTAGGGTGCAACTGATACTAACATCTCCACATTCAAGTGTGTTTTGCAAAGGTTCCATATTCTAAGTAACTGTTCAGCTGTATTCCTAAATACAGGTCAAATCCCGTTATAGTGAATACCGAAGTAACAAAATTTTCAAAATAACAAATACTTTATCTTGGCTCAGACAAATGTTCATACAACATCATGTTTAACCGATTTCATTTTAACAAAATGTAAATTTCAGTATACCAAAGTTTTTTTGACCAAAAATGGCCACTGAAGATGAGAATGCAATACAAAAAAATTTAATACCACACCTACACATTCACTGAGACTCGTGAACCCTACAACAGTCTGTCTCTTTTTTGTTAGACCAAAAGAAAGTGACAGTCTGTTGTGAAATTTCCAGTCTTAGACAGTTTTGGCAAGAGTGTAGGTGCAAAATCATAAGGTATAGCAGAATTCTGAGTCAGTGCTCCACCAAGGGCCAATGTGAGTAGTTGTGTCATGTGCGGGTAGCTTAATGTTCAAGTTTCATAACGGTTCTCAAAGTCTTCTTTAAGATGATCAAAAAAGTGAGAAACTGTGTTAGTTTACTGAAAGAAAAATTAACAAACCTAGAAAAAGCTGATTCCGGAATGAAGAAAAATTACATGGTGAAAGCATTCATAATCACACCTTCATTTTCATCTAATGTTTTGTTTTCATTCTGTATTTTTATACCTGCATTTTTAATAAAAAAAAACAAGTTACATCTAACATCTCATTTTCAAATAAATTATTTTTTTCAATTTAAGAAGCGCTTTTTTTTTTTTATTTTAATAATGGTATAATCAAGCTTGAGTCACAGAGTTGCATGAGAGACATGAAGGTGAGTCCAGGTGTCCAGGGAAATTCACGTACTTTATTACTGTGTTCAAAATGAGAGCTGTTAATTCAACACTCAAGCTCACAAAACAATCATCCTGCTTTATCTCCTCTCTTCAGATTAGAAGAACACCAGCAGCTCAACATCACTGCTGTAGTAGACCAAGAGAGTGTGAGGAAGAGCAGATGAAAGCCTGGTGTTAAATGTTCTAAACATCGTGCAACAAACATGTTACACAGTAACCGTGGTCCTACAGAGGACAATCGAATGCTTTGCCCTAGGTTTACTCTTTACCAGATGGAGATGGCAAATCACTTGCAACCCTGGTCACAATAGTATACGTATTTTCTGCATATTTGTTGTATCAAAATTTCTTTTATAACAAAATATACTTATGGTTCCATGAATTTCATTACAATGGGAATCCACCCGTATCTGGTGGTAAATAATGGTATCTGGGACACAGAACTTTGCATACAGTACAAGCGTTGCAAGCAACATGGAAATGCTCATCCAAAAGCTTCTGAGCTAAATGAAAAAACAGTAAAACGTAAAGTGAGGGTCAAGACCAGGAAGTCAATGCAAAAAAACTGTTTATCATATTACAATTTGTGAGGGAAAAAGGAAACGGAGTGGTTAATAATTGGGAAATAAAATTCCTGGTTACCTAATACCCATTATTTAAATAGCTAGAGTGGAAATATAGTTTTAAGGAGGTCTAACCCAAAACTGGGACACAAATTGCACTGAACTGCCATCAAAAATAATACTCATATAATGCAAGTGCAAACAATAGTATGATCAAAAACAAGTGACCAGCAAAGAGCATTAAAGCCATGAAATAAACCCTAAACCTGAAATTATATTATAAGCACAATTATATTTAGTAATAACAAGAAAAAAAATGTTTAAATATAATGAAAATAAAACAAAAACGATTCCTTGTGGTGTATAACTAAGATTCCTAACCACAGGGAGGATCTGGTAAAAAATTTCCTCTTCAGGATTAATCATGGGGTTAAAAGTTCACTTCTGAACAATTTTTTTCCCAGTCTCACAGCAGATTAATTTGCAACCCATTTATAAAACTGAATATTAAGAAGTGACACTTTCTACACTTTTTTTAGGTTCACAAATTATTCATTTTTACTCCAAACTAACAACAAACATAATTTTATTTATATAGCACTTTTTTGAACAAATATTTCACAAATGCTAATAATTTCATCAGGCTTAATGTGGGATAGTACCCACAAGGTTAGAGGGGCATCCTCATATTTGTCCATTGAGCAGCGGCACCTATTCCTGTGCTTATCCCGTTAAATTAGGTGACAACATTTCCCACCCATAGGGTGTCAACGATGCTCAAAAGCAGACAATACAAAGTAGAGCTGAGAATTCAGAAGTATGCATGGGGCTTTGACCCTTTAAATTGGTTGATAAGGTTTTTACATTGCCAAAGTAAAGCATTTTAGTCAGATGATCACAATGATCTTGCTGTGATCTGCATATTGCCCCTTACTCCAGAAGTAACCCCAAATTTGCTTTTATCAACACTTTTAACCTGTGCTCTTAAAGATCAGCATTGCAAGAAAGAGATCCTAATGACTACACTTTCTATGTGTATTTTTCATTTACACTTTTGAGGGTTTTTTTTTGTTCCTTTTAGTAGTCTATTCGTCATACTGCATCTTTGGCATACAGCTACTTCCAAAGCAACATCTAAGGTGGTTGCACTTGATTTGCCACACTGTGCAGAGACAGTGAAGAGCCTACATGGTCCGTTGACTGTTCAGCAACTCACTTTGAGTTAATGAAGATCAATAGTGCTGGGTACATATCAGACTAAAATCAACGATTGTCATGAAGAAAGCCTTAACATTAGCCAAGTGTAGGAAAAACACTGTTGTTTAACATTCTTAGAAAATGACAACGAAATACAACCTAATCAGTCTTAGTGCTTAAAGTCCTTAGCATTTGAATGAAACGTAATCTTTCCTAATGAAACAAAGTGTTGTGAACTGTGTTCTGGGATTTTTCAGGTACAGGAGAAAGACGTTTTAAGGTTAGACTAATCATGGTGCCAGTGAGAGGCAATGTGGTGCATGTTGATTAGCACATGCAAGTAACAATTTCACTGTACTAATTACACTTGATAATAATGACCCTATAAATACTGGTCTGCAGTACCCAGATGTCTATATGTGCTATGATGGAGTTCAAACAACAGGAAGTACAGAGAACACTTAAGAAATTAAACACTAGGGACTGGTTCCTCATTCCAGGTTAGCTCCTACTGTTTGCCAGGATAGTTTCCAGCACCATGCAATTATGAATTGGACTAGGCAGATTTGAGGACAAGTACCTGAATAATGTAAATTAAGGTTATAAATGTGTTCAGTCATTGTGGTGAAGTGATTTCCAGCATATAAGATGACAAATATTTTAAAAGTTTTTATTTGTAAGCTAGATTAAACAAGTGCAATACTAAGTAGTGTTTCAGGTGGCCTGTTTTACTTCATTGATGAGAACAGAGGTGTTTTGATATTTACCTAACCAACACTCCCAGTCTTTAGGACTAACTCACAGTGAGGAATTTATGGTGGGGGGCATGGAGCATTGGACCAGCTTGGCAAGGGTGTGACTGTTTGGATTTAGAGTCTGTAAGCCAACCACCGCTTAAAAGCCATAAACTGCTTAAACAAAGCAGCTAGGGGATTAGTTGTACCTGAGTGCTTTCATTGATAGATGGTCCAGGAAGGGACAGGTAAATTAATTCTATTGGTCTGAAGTATGACTGCTTATGATCAGTTTTGAGTTCTGTACTATGATGCCCCATTGTTTTTTTTTTGTAGTAAGAATAGTATAAAATAGGTGACATTGCCTTTACATCTCTCTGTCTCTCTCACCACCTGGCCATGGAATGGAGACCATAATTCTATCTTGACAGCCATACTGAGACTTGCATGTGGCTTGTTTCAATACTCTATTTAAAAGCTATGTGGGAGTAGACTGAATGTCATGAAGAATTGTGTTGGTTCGGATTAAATTACAACCACTGCACACATCCGGTCAGGGATGGATGAAGATGTCCAAATTCTATTTATTAATTTCTTCCAAACTTATACAATGTGAAGATATGGTCTAAATAAATAATAATAAACATAAATTAGCTATCTCACTTTCTTTCTTTTCAGTTTGTCAATGTTAACATTAGTCATTTAACAGGTACTTCATTTATCCAGTAGATGGCGTACTACACCCCAGATAACATCAATATCGGAAATTACTAGAACGTTAAACAATAAACATTTACTCAACTTAAAAAAATAATTATTCTTAATAGATATACATATTATATACGAGGAAACGATAATACCGCAATTCCATAACAATGTGAGAAACTCCATATAGCGTCTGTTCAACTATACTTTAACTTCTTCAAGCGCCAATATTTAGAAACAGTACTAAATATATATATTACAAATGTAAACATATAAACAATATACTTTAAGGATAAACGAATTCCACTTACTTTATAATCAATTACGCAAACTTTCACATTTAAACGAAGCTCCTACTCTACTGCTCAGACGCCACCAAACCAATCTGAATGTTCAAAGTGAAGCCCCGTGATTGGCCAAGTTCCAACTCCCCGTACGGGCCAACCACAACAACCAATAAAACAAGGCGGAAGACAACTAATTAAGGGGATACAACACATAAATAATATATTGCCTTTTCAACACTGAAGATAGGCCGAAGGACACCAATAGGCACAAAATGCATTGCTACTTAGGTTGCAAGGGTATAGTTTGCCAATAGATAGATAGATAGTGTGGACTATGGCCGGCTGGTGGAGCTCTCCCTGCAGCATGGAGGGGGCCCAAATACCAGCAGGGAATCCTGGACCATGGAGTTTTCCTCTACAGCCCTGCTGGATACCACAGGGGCCAACAGAGGATGCTGCAGGGAGGCCCAGAGAGTCATATGTGCCCTATAACCCGGAGGTACGTCATAGGCAAAGCGACAGGGGAAGGGACGTACTTCCAGGATGAAGAAGAGGACTTTCTATCTGACCCGGAAGTGATAGAAAGTCACATGGACTGAAGGATTGGAAACACTTTCAGGTCAGGGAATATAAAGGACTATGGGAAATCCCCAGACGGCGAGCTGAGCTGGGTGGAAGGGTGGCAACGCGTCTGGGAGTGGTGGAGGATTATTGATAATTGTATTGTGGAGTATTTAATGTGTATTGTGGAGAGGAGGGTGCTTTGTGCACTATTTATTAATAAAAAGTCAAATTATTGGACTTTTACCTGGTGTCTTGCATATAGTCTTACGGTTGAAGAGGACGATAGAACCCTCTATCTGTCACAACAGATAGGTAGATAGATAGATAGATAGATAGATAGATAGATAGATAGATAGATAGATAGATAGATAGATAGATAGATAGATAGATAGATAGATCTTTGGGACTCAGTGGTGCTCCCTACTGTTTACAAAGGTTTTTTTAACATAAACCCTCGATTTCATTATTGGGAAAATACAAAACAGTGCCTTGACATAAATGCATAAGATCTACTATATGTTGTAAACTATTATTAGAGACGAAATTTGCAAAATATTTTTGAAATTGTAAGATGACTTTGGGTAGCAATATTCAGCTGTGGTCAGGTAAAATTATTTGATCTTCACTTCTGAGAAGCATGATGAAATGTGTCTGCATGTTGTATGGGGAAACTGTTATTTTGAAAAAAATTGTGTGTACAATTATTACTTTACTGCGGTGGGCTGGCACCCTGCCCAGGGTTTGTTTCCTGCCTTGTGTTGTCTGAGATTGGCTCCAGCAGACCCCTGTGACCCTGTAGTTAGGATATAGCAGGCTGGATAATGGATGGATGGATTATTACTTTAAGACGCTCTGTGTGTGTGTCCGAATGTGTTATATAAAGATCTGCATGTGCTGGTTAACTTGGCAGTTTGCACTGGGTTGGTAATTTAATTAGGAATAAAAACTTCCTTTGCATCCCCTGTGGTTGGTTGTGGTATTGATCCTGGATACTGTAATAGTATCATTCTTTTATACATGTTATGGTACCAGAATATAACCATTTCTAAGAGTGAATTCATTTTACAGAGGACTCAGAAACGGGGAAGGCTGCAGATGTGAGATTTTAAAGATATGATGGCTAGTTAGATGACTCCATAAATTCCTACAATATAATATTGTCACAATCCAGCGTTTTTTGCTTTACATTTTTTGCTGTGTATCACTAATGTTGCTTTTAAGTGGAAGAGTGTCTAGGTATTAGACAAAAGCAGAAGCTCATACTTATTGGTAACTGAATTTACACAACAGTGCTGATTAATGCTTACATATCATACTCTAATTTTTTAAAAGACGTAAGGTGTTTAGCATAGAGCACAACCAGCTTAAATAAAACTCTTTCTCCATTATGTCCTTGTCCCTAAATATCTCTTCCTTCAGATATTACCCTTGAAATCTTCGTGTTTGTTACAACTGTTCTGTTTATTGTTTACTGGACATCTGCTAATCTCTTAATCATACGTTTGGTGTGTTACATCAACTTGCTCCTGCTACATTCCTGTCTTTATTGTTCATTTGACCTTAATCTGGTTTCCTGATGTGCCTGAGCAGGTTTCTGACATTTATGAACCCTTTAATACTTCTAAGATGGATGCTATATTTTAATATGGAGGCATATCAAAACACTTTATCCTAAATGACTATGTGACCCCTAAGTCTAATTTTGCTTCCACAGAAACCATCAAACCTGGCTAGTAACAAAAACAAAATAATTAAAAATAAAACATTTATTGTTCAAAAAATGCTCTAAACAAAACATAAGCTCCGTGGAGTACTAAAAGCAAAATGGAGTTGCCAGCAAAGGTAATCCAAGGCAAACAAACCACAATAAATCACAGAAGTACAGAACTAATCATAAAGAAACACCAACTCCCAATGGCGTTCAAATGAGGGACTGTCTGTTGCCCCTGACTTTATATTTCTTGTGGTGATGGGTAGGTAGCCCACCTCTTTGGGAACCACCTACAAAACACAAGGAATTTAACTGAGACAGACAAACATAGACAAAAATCAAACACTTAAGAATACTAAATAAAATCAAAAAGACATAACACAAGGATATGAACCCCAGTGAGCAGAGGAACCCTAGCAGAAATATGACAGACACATGGCTCCTCACACTGGGCCAGTTGCCAATTACATCATCACACATCTTTGGACCATGAACAGGAAATCTGACTGCAGACAAAGGGAGAATGGGCAAACTCACAGATGCTGAATTGAACCCAGTCTAAGACCACCAAATCTTAAAACCAAAAACAGAAATAGTTTTGTTACTTACAGTAATTTAAGACTTAGATTTTTGCACAAGATTTTTGCACATGTGTGGTGCATACCCTGTTGACAGTTTTCCTCTTATCTCTGCAAAACCTGAGCAATTTGCCTGTACCCAAATATCAAACAGGAAGTTACAGCCACAAACTTTGTAATAAATACAGTCTTTGATAAAAAAATGTACACTGATCACTGTTGTTTCTTAGGGGAACTGATTCAGAATTAATAATCTTTTATTAAATTTGTTGTGATGCCTCTAGAGTTCAAATATCTGTAATCGATAGTTCTAATACGATACAAGCCAGTGACAGGAGTTCACAACTTGAGGATCTCCATAAGCTGGGTGAAGCTGTTAATGAAAAAGAAACAAGGTGTCTGCTGCGCGCAGGCCATGCCCACAAACCACACTGGCTGGCAGGCTCTGGGCCCATAACTTCCTGATTATTGATGTATTCATTTAAGGTGGCTGACATTTTGGAGTGCTACCATGGCGAAACAGGACATAAACAGTATATGGGACAGAAGGGGCCCATATTCTATACCTAGGGGGATAAAGTGAATACACACTCATTCTGCTGGCAAACAAGTGAAGTGGCCCATTTTGAAAGGCATAGAATTGAGAGGTGAACTCACAAATGTAAAACTCTGTGACTGCAGTACAAAAGCAGCAAACAAGCAAAATACAGAAAACTTATCATGAAGGCTATAAATCAGGCGTTATTTTCAATCTGGGATGGCTTAATGCCACCTGGCTGTGAGGACTGGTCTTGGGCCCCTCTTTAGCACCTTCTTTCATATGCGGTGTTCCAGTAATTTAGTTGCAGTCACATGAGAGAAAGGCAAAGAAAATAAAAATGGAAGCCTGGAAAGCCTTTAGAATTGTATTTCTAGTGTTTGACATGCCTGTGTTTTGAACTTTGCTTTTGGCTAGTGAGTTCTGATTTCCTTTTGTGTTTTCACCTACTATCTGCATCGGACGAATTTTAAAAATTTTATCTTTACCAACTTGTCGTGGCTCCTCTCTGGCCTGCACACTCTGATTATCAGTTATTACAACATAGCATGTGCAACCTACTATATGTAATGGAGCAATAGTCTACTCTCTCTCATGGCTATTATGAAAACCAAGAGTGGCATTTGGGGGTGGCAAGTGGTGGCAACTATCCCAGGCCCCCCACCTAAGGGGCCCCCACTTTTCAGGTCCACGTGTCCCGTTCAAGCAGATTTATCAAGTTATATTCTCCAGTTATATTTTGATAAAGTCTACGTGTTATCTTGCAAAAATTTAGCTAAATACAGTAATGAGAAAATCCAGTGTATGTTAACATCCATCCATCCATTTTCTAACCCGCTGAATCCAAATACAGGGTCACAGGGGTCTGCTGGAGCCAATCCCAGCCAACACAGGGCACGAACCAATCCTGGGCAGGGTGCCAACCCACCGCAGGACACACACAAACACACCAGGGCCAATTTAGAATCGCCAATCCACCTAACCTGCATGTCTTTGGATTGTGGGAGGAAACCTACGCAGACACGGGGAGAACATGCAAACTCCACGCAGGGAGGACCCGGGAAGCGAACCCGGGTCTCCTAACTGCGAGGCAGCAGCGCTACCACTGCGCCACCGTGCCGCCCTATGTTAACATTATTTTTATTAAATTTGTGCACAAGTTAATACAGTCCACACATACCGGTAACAGCGTTTAACGTAACCGGCCCCACATGGGGTTTGTCAGGCCTAGGCCCCGCACAGCCCTAAGGCCGCCTCTGATGAAAACATTAGAATTATGCTTGATTAATTGTGGATCATTTTTTACGCTTAATTATTTGTTATTTCTGTATATAATTTTTAGATTGTTTCAATGATATAATCACAGTGACCTTTTGTTTTCTTTTTTTTTGTGAGTACTGCCATTCAGTGTGCTGCTAGTTGCAATCTTCGTTGTTATGCATGTGGTGTCACAGCCCGTGACAGTGGTACACTTAACCTGGCATCTCAACTTTAACAATTAAAGGAAAGACTCAAATCCACTCAAGATCTTGTAGTGAAGGCATTTCAGGGACTTGGCAATTTGTACTCCTTTAGATACTGAGTTTTAATTTAAGTTTTGGGTTTAGAATTATGGTTTATAAAGGTGTTTGCGTGCTGTTCTAAGGCAAGATGTGTTATGCCCACTTCAGATCATTAGTGATAATCACACCACAATATGTTATGTTGCTCGTCCTTGTTATTAGCATCCCCCCTTATGTAGATGGCAGTGTGGTCTGCCGTCTGCTCTCTGAAGTCTAGATAAATAGATAGATAGATAAATACTTTATTAATCCCAAGGGGAAATTCACATAATCCAGCAGCAGTATACTGATACAAAAAAAAATATTAAATTAAAGAGTAATAAAAATGCATGTAAAAGCAGATAATAACTTTGAGTAATGTTAGCATTTACTCCCCCGGGTGGAATTGAAGAGTCGCATAGAGTGGGGGAGGAACAGGACACTGTCAGGACAGTGACAAAAGTCTGTCACTGAAGCTACTCCTCTGCCTGGAAATGACACTGTTCAGTGGATGCAGTGGATTCTTCATGATTGACAGGAGTTTGCTTAATGGCCGTCGCTCTGCCACAGATGTTAAACTGTCCAACTTTACTCCTACAATACTCCTACTCCTCCTGCCTTCTTAACAAGTTTGTCCAGGCGTGAGGCGTCTTTCATCTTTATGCTGCCTCCCCTCTCTGACCAGCTCCTTGGGTTTGCTGACATTTTGGATCAGATTGTTGTCGTGACACCACTAAATCTGCAGAAGTACTTCTCAGTAAGTTGTTTTCACCATTATTGGCGGTGTCATCAGTAAATTTAATGATGCAGATGTTTATCCACACTGTCAGACGTGAACATGGAGTTAAAAAGGTGCTTTCATTGAGGGTTAGAGTCATCTTAACAGCATTATAGGTCCCTGGCAGATAACAGTGCACTGGGGCCCCTTCCTACACAAATACTCAGCAAGTCACAACATACATAGATTAGCATGGGGCTCCTATGCTCGAGCAGCCCCCGGCTAACTGCCCAGCATGCCCATGCAATAAGACAGCCTTGTTGAGGGTCAGCGTGAAGGATGTCAAACAGAACACCTGAGGTCTACTGGTTAGGAATAAATAAACTGTTAAGTTATCCATCATCAGTAAGATGGGTGTAGTATGTTATTTGAAACAGCAGATCCAACATTGCACGAAAGTATAAGATGCTTCTTGATGAATGAAAACAAGTTATGGTAAATACTAATCAAAACATGCAAGTAGCAAATGTGTCAGAAGTGAAACATTTGCTTTAAGAGTCTAACTTGTGGACCATTTAATCAGATTTACAGGTCTTTAGTTATACTGTGTATAAAGCTGTATGTGTCCTGCCTCAGGAGGTGAACTCTTTCAGAGAAGAACTGGAAGATATGTATAAAAGCAAAACAAAACAAATAAAAATAGTGACCAAACCCCAGATGAGAGGCAAGAATCAAAAACAAAAAAACAAGCATGAATTCAAACCCAAGAAAGATGTTAAGAAAAGAGTTTCAATTAGAGCTTTTTTTTAAGGTATACGCAGATACGATAAAGAAATGAGCTCCTAGCTGTCCTTTTATCCCATTATGCTGATGACCTGGAGGTTGTGACCTCGTAAGCTATGCCTGTAGAAACGCGGGACGCAAGCCTAGCAACGGACCCAAAATTTGGCTGCTATGGTAAGATATCCATCAATCATCCAACCCGCTATATCCTAACTACAGGTCGCAAGGCAGGAAACAACCACTGGGCAGGGCGCCAACCCACCACAGTATAGTAAGATATATCAGCTTTAAATAGAAGTGAACACAACTCCAAAAACTGAACGTGATCATGACAGTATGTTTCTGACTGGCTCACTGACTGACTGGCTGACTGACAAGAAATTTATGGCTATTTGTAGTCAGCCTAAGAAAAACTGTTTTTCACCAATGAATCAATCACAGTTCACTGAAAACCTAGACATATTCAACCTCACCGAGCAGTTAATTATATTGTGAAAAAACTGGAGAGAACCATGATGATGTTTCACATTTCATAATCAGAAATCATAATGCCAATCTGTGGTTGTTGCAGAATAGCACAGATAGTAACACGTCTGGATAAAAGGCAACTGCACCACATTTTGAGTCCTGCCAGTATTCTTTTCTATCTTGATTTTATTTATGTTTTGCATACAAAATACAGGCAGAAAAATAATTACAGAATTTCAACATAGAAAAAATATTGCATCACAAATGTTTCTTTAAAAATGTAGATATTCAGAGTTGGGAGTTGATTTGATTAGAACCTTTTTTTTGTAAAGCTTGAGTTATTTGTATGGAATGTTATTTGATTTTAATAAAATCAAAAAATAAAATGCAGATATTCACTCTGTTCTGCTTTCTTCAATTTCTTGTGTATTATGATATGCATTCATTTCATATTTTATTATCTGGAAACACAATATCATCTTTTGATTTCCTTTGAATTTTACAATGCCAATGTCTTCTGTGTTATGTAATTTAAATGGTTCATTATTATGGTCCCTTTAGAAATCAAAAGTATCACCATCATTGTTTAGCTGAGAGTTTAAAATGATCCCTCCAGTTCATATATATGTCTTTAATATTCAATCAATTTCTGTGTTCCCATATTTACAATCATGATAACTGTGTTATTCCTTACACAAGAAAAAAACAGTTTGCAGAATAGAATACAAGCCTTAATTACTACTAGTATATAATAAAGTAATAGATATATTTGGCCCCCAGCAGTTAGATGGTGTGTGTTTTTTCAGTTGCTTTAATAGTAGCAGTTTTGTGAAATGTCTGTCTGAAAATTTCTTTGAACCTGACAATCATATCCTGTTTTTTCAAACTTACATACCACAATATATTCAGACAGAACCTTGCAGTATTAAGAGGTCACTGTTCTGCAAATAACAAGAACGTTTTTGCTATAACAACTTGCTTTTTTTCTTATGCTATAATAATTAAACTACTTTGCACATTTTCATTATTTAAGAATTTGATTCTTTGTATTACCAAGACCAAAAAAATTGTGTGACAAGTCAAAGGGTTTGATCTGATTGAATAGGTGCTCATACATGAATTTTCTGTCTGTTCCTATAAGACAGAGCTCATTTTTTCTTTGCATTTACAAAGAGTGAAATCTAGACATGTAGTTTTAGGGGGCATTTCCAGGGCTCTTCTGAAGCTCCCATGGGCATTCCAGACTGAGAGGGACACAACTTGCTAACTCCTTCTCTCTTTTTGACTGTAAACCTGAAGAAGAGTGGCCAGAAGATGTCTGACATCAATTCCCGCTTCTTCTAACAGTGCCAGTACTTAAGGACACACAATCCCAGTACTGACAAACACAGAGCTGCTCTGAAGAAGTAACATTGACCAACATTGGCTGTTGATCTAATGGTTCTTGCTTGATATTGTTGATTTTTTTTCAATACTTTTTTCATTATTTAATGGGGTTTTGCTGTGGAGGCATCCCAAAATTTTAGCCTGTTGTGTTCCTTGTCTTACAAAGCTTACTGCTAATAGCATTAATAGTGCTGAAGGCTGCTCACATTTTGTTCATGCGTCAAATGCATGTTATCTATGTGCTAATGACAGAAATAGATCAGGATGGATTGGTGGTAAAGTGCTATAATGCTCCTCATTAGTTCACAATACTAGGCTTGAAATGTGACTCACTTACTCCCTACATGTATATTCAATATACATAAGGGGTTTTTCCTCAGCTATTCCAGATTTCCTCCCATTTTCCATAGATATGCAGATCACAAATAATTGGTCTAATTTGAGCAAGTATGGCTTGTGATGGACTAGCACCCCACTCTGAGTTCATTCCAACCTTGTGTTCAATTCCTGTGGAAAAGGCTTAAGACACTGAAACCCCTGCATTGAAGTGTGGATTCAGAAAAGTTATCGTCACACACAGTAGGATGGTGAGTCCTTTAAAGGGAGTTATTTAAGGGCACATTGGAGAAAGAGAAGAGATTTGGGACAGCTTCTCATGAAGTCCCCATTTCCAACCATAGAGTGGAAGGTAACAGTCTGTATACAAAAGACTGACATGATTACCATCTCCTCCTCTCTCAGTCAGGAAGAATGAAAGAGCCCCAGTACAGGAAGTGGGCAACATTTGACTAACAGCACACTTTCAGGAAGGACCGTCCCCCCGTGACTGTTGTCCTTAAACAAGTACAATTTCCAACACACCTTTTTTTTCACTTTTGCTTCTGAATTTAGCAATTAAATGAAGTCTTCCTTGGAAATCAAACAGAGCTACTACGGTGGATCCCCAACTCTTCTCACAACATGTCCATTTAATTTATATTATACATGATTTTTAAAATCATGTAAAATATTGCTTGTCCTTCCCTAAATAAGCATATGAATGAAATGTAGAATTTTATTTAATGTAGTTGGATAAAACTTAGCCATCTTTTAGTGTGGAAGACAGACTACAAAAGAAGAAGCAACAGTTTTAATGTCGGGCCTTTTAACAGCTTTTTCAAAGTTAAAAGTCTTTATCAGCTGTTTCCACTAGCTACTTTTTTTAAACTTAAAAATATATACAGAGGCTACATTTGGTTATTTCATGTGTTGTCTTATTGTACATTTTCATTATCCATCCATCCATTATCCAACCCGCTATATCCTAACTACAGGGTCACGGGGGTCTGCCAGAACCAATCGCATCCAACACAGGACGCAAGGCAGGAAACAATCCCTGGGCAGGACGCACAAACACACAAGTGACAATTTAGAATCGCCAATGCACCTAACCTGCATGTCTTTGCTCTGTGGGAGGAAACCCATGCAGACACAGGGAGAACATGCAAACTCCATGCAGGGAGGACCCGGGAAGCGAACCCGAGTCTCCTAACTGTAAGACAGCAGCACTACCCACTGCTCCACCGTGCTGCCATATCTTAATTATACGCTATATAATATGTTGCAATAATTTTGCAAAGTTAATCAGTTACTCTCAAGGAAACTGGTCTTATGTTTCAGCCAAAAAATGATTCTATAATGCAAATGGAAATGCTGGTATCATAATTTTCAGTGCTCGGTCAGGATGATATTTTTCTAGATTATATTGGGTCAAGCAGGTTTGAAAATGTTAGGTAATGTTAGATTACGTTATGTTAAGTTATATTATGTTCTGTTCAGTTATGCTGTAATCTCAGAACAATAAAACAAAATCTTGCCTACCCAACTGTAGTTCCTGCTCAGCTAATGGCAGTGAAGCCACTTAACTGACTTAACGTTAGAAATCCTTGAAGAAGGGCAGGAATGCTTAACTGAACAACTACATTTAACAGAACAAGGCACACAGGTTAAGAGTGCAAACCATAGGCAGTTTTACAAAGGTGAGTTAGCATCTACTGTAGTCCAAAAATGGTCATTATAGGACATGTTAAAGTTTCCAAAAACAGTACTGCTCAGTCTACCTAATGTGTTTACAATATTTGAAATTCTTAAGCACCTTGAGCATGGGAAAAGTACTATATAAATAAAATGTGTTATTATTTTTACTTGCATCATCATTTATTACCTTTGTTACCTTGTAGCTACATTAAAATTCACCACTTACAATCATGATATCCTTAAAATTAACATTCATGACTAAAGTGTGGGCAGCAGTGCCTCGCAATAAGGAGACCTGGGTTTGCTTCCCGGGTCCTCCCTGCGTGGAGTTTGCATGTTCTCCCTGTGTCTGCGTGGGGTTCCTCCGGGTGCTCCAGTTTCCTCCCACAGTCCAAAGACATGCAGGTTAGGTTCTTTGGCGATCCTAAATTGTCTCTACTGTGTGCTTGGTGTGTGTGTGAGTGTGTACCCTGTGGTGGGCTGGCGTCCTGTCTGGGGATTTGTTCTTGCCTTGCACCCTGTGTTGGCTGCGACTGGCTCCGGCAGACCAAGGTGACCTTGTGTTAGGATATAGCGGGTTGGAAAATGGCTGAATGACTGACTGACTAAAGTGTTGCTCCATCATCACAACTGGAACCACTGGAATTCAGTTCTGAACTCAAATAAGCAGGCAGGCAGTATAATAAAATAATAATAATAATAATAAGTTACATTTATTGAGCCCCTTTCACAAATCCAAGGTCGCTTTACATACAAAGTAAAAAAAAAAAAATTACACAGATGACAAAAGTTTGTAGAAGAAGAAAGTTTTCAGTTGAGACTTAAAACTGCAAAAAGAGGAGCAATCTCGGAGAGACTGAGGAAGAGAGTTCCAGAGTTGAGGGGCCATAAAACTGAAGGACCTGCCTCCCAGCGTGGACAGTCTGGTGCATGGGACAGCAAGGAGAGTACTGCTCGAGGACCTGAGAGTGACAAGGAGTGTAAGGAGCCAGTAACTGAGTGAGGTAGAGGGGAGCAAGGTTATGTAGGGCTTTGAAGGTGAGAAGCAGAATCTTAAATTTAATCCTTGATGGAACAGGTAACAACAACAACAACAACAACATTTTTTTATATAGCACATTTTCATACAAAAAGTAGCTCAAAGTGCTTTACATAATGAAGAATAGAAAAATAAGAGACACAGTAAGAAAATAAAATAAGTCAACATTAATTAACATAGAATAAGAGTAAGGTCCAATGGCCAGGGGACAGAAAAAAAAAAACTCCAGACAGCCGGAGAAAAAATATAAAATCTGCAGGGATTCCAGGCCATGAGACCGCCCAGTCCCCTCTGGGCAATCTACCTAACATAAATGAAACAGTCCTCTTTGTATTTATGGTTTTCACGGAAGGATTTGATGATGATGATGATGATGATGATGATGATGATGATCACGTGGACTTCTGGCTTTTAGTCCATCAATGCTGGGGCATCATGGTGCTTTGAGTAGGTTGGTGGTGGCGCAGGCCGCCACCACAGAGAAACCGAAAAAAGAAACAGAAGAGAGAGTAGGGGTCAGTACGGATTTTAGAGCCACCATGAATAGTTATTATGATGAATTGAACATATAGAGTATCAGGATTAAGATAAAGTGAAAGTGAAGTGAAGTAACCAGTGAAGCTGGGAGAGAACAGGGGAGATGTGAGCAAAACGCTTTGTGTGGATGAGGACTCTAGCTGCCGAGTTCTGAATATACTGTACTGTAGCTTCTGTATAGATTTTGCAGGGATGCCAATGAAGAGAAATTACAGTAATCGATACAAGACATTATGAAACAACGAACCAGAGTTTGAATATCATTAAAGGACAGAAATGGACGGAGGGGGGCAATGTTACGGAGATGAGAGAATGAAATTTTGGAAAGAGACTAAATGTGTAACTCAAAGTTAAGTAATGAACCAAACAAAACACCAAGATTTCTGACAACAGGAGCAGGTTTGACAAGTGTACCATCAATACAAATGGAGAAATTGGATGCCTTAGAAAGTTGTGATTTTGGACCTACCAGTAGAGCTTCAGTTTTATTAGCATTAAGTTTGAGAAAGTTATTTTCCATCCATAGCTTAAGATCAGTGATGTAGTCAGTGATTGTGCTGGGAGCTGAATCTGTAGGGGAGTCTGTACTAAGATATAACTGTATATCGTCTGCATAACAGTGGAAGTTAAGGCCATGTCTGTGAATAATCTGACCCAAAGGAAGGATATAAAGTAATGGCTCAAGGACTGAACCCTGTGGGACACTACACGACACAGGTGAGGTGGAGGATTTATATCGGCCAAGTGTGACAAACTGTTGCCTATTAGAAAGATATGATGTGAGCCATTAAAGGGCTAAGCCAGAGATGCCTACAGCAGAGAGATGTTCATTAACTACATGGAGAAGAGCTTTCTCAGTGCTGTGCTGTGTACAAAAGTCAGACTGAAAAGGCTTATAGAATGTATTGTCTAGAAGAAAAGCATGGAGTTGTGTAGCAACCACACGTTCCATCACCTTGGCCAAAAAAGGGAGATTAGAGATAGGCCTGTAACTGGAAAGAAAGGAAGGATCCAGGTCACGTTTTTTAAAGATTGGGGTAACAACAACAACAACAACATTTATTTATATAGCACATTTTCAAACATCAAAACTGGAGAGATGTGGTTGGATTTTCTTTTCCTAGTTAAGATTCTAGCAGCTGCATTCTGCACTAGTTGCAAACAATTTATATCTTTTTTGGGAAGTCCTAAGTCTAGTAATCTAGTTGACTGAAAACAAAAGTGTGAACTAATTTCTCAGCATCTTGCAATGTTATAAGAGGTCTAACATTTGATATATTTCTTAAATGAAAAAATGCTGTCCTAGTAATCTGGTATGTGATCTAAAATACAGGTCAAAGTCAATAGTTACTCTTACATTCTTTACCTCTGTCTTGACTTTTAATCCTAATGCATCAAGACTATTTCTAATAACCTCATTATATCCATTATTGCCAATCACTAAAATTTCCGTTTTGTCTTCATTTAGTTTGACAAAATTACTACTCATCCATTCAGAAACACAAGTAAGACATTGTGTCAGTGAATCAAGAGAGTCGAGGTCGTCAGACACTATTGATAAGTACAGTTATGTGTCATCAGCATAGCTATGGTAGCTCATGATATGCCCTGAATTAATCTGACCTAACGGTAGCATGTGAATCGAAAAGAGCAGCGGACCCAGGATAAAGCCTTGTGGGACACCATATAGAATATCATGTGTCTTTGAAGTATAATTACCACAACTAACAACGAATTCTCTACCTGCCAGGTAGGATTCAAACCAATTTAAGACATCTAAGAAGATGAGAACAGATAAACGGCCTTTGTCTGCATTTACCCGCAAGTCATTTACTACTTTAATGAGCACAGTTTCTGTACTGTGATTTTTTCTGAAACCTGACTCAAACTTATCATGAATAGCATGTTTATTGAGGTGGTCATTAAGCTGCATAAAGACTGCCTTCTCTAGAATTTTACTTAAGAAAGGCAGGTTAGAAATTTTCCTTTTTATTACAATTTTGATCATTTTAAAAGTATTTTTCATATTTCTGCATCATTTACTTGTACTTATTTATCATGCATTTTTTGGTGTCTGTAACGTTTAATGTTTTTGGTGATTTGTCGGTGGAAACTCGAAAGTCTAACAACAACCATTGCACTACTGCAAGGTTTTCTGTGAACATCTGTCAAATTCTTCTTCTGGATTGTGTTTAGAGACTGGTTTTCCTTGGATTGCCTTATGGGCAACTGTTTTTCTTACCACTTTGAGCATTTCTGCAAATTTTTTTCCTTTCCTGTGAATGAAGTCCTCTTTTATGAAGATTCTTATCTTAATTTGTTTATGCAAGCTAGAGTTTTTATGACTTCTCCTTCTGGTGAGCCATTTTTTATGTTTTTCACACTTTCCTTTCATTTTGACCTTTAAAAGTTTGCTCCCCCTTTTTGTGGTATGGTAAAGCCTGAAGCATCTTAGTTGCATAGGGTCACTATATTGGGGTAGGCCAGTGAGGTTTCTGGCCTGTTTGGTGTGGGTCTTTTCAAAGAACTCACCCGTTTTGATATTTTGTTGTACCAGAATCATAACATTAAGTATGCAAAAAGTCACTGACCTAACTGGTTAAAAAAATAAAATAAAATGATGAATTCAAGCAAAATTCAAGCTGGTATGAATTGCACTTGCTTGTGCATATGTGAGAAGCTGGTAGTTGTCCTTCCAAACTGTAATGGTTCACCTGCAGCTGACTGGGCACCAATAAGAGTAATTTGCAAATGAGAGGTCTTTGTCCTTTTTGTTTTGTCTGAAAATATGGTAACACAATTGCCTGGCTGATCAATAAAAGCACTGTACAGACTTCCCGTGATCAGCAATTTTTATCATTTCTTTTTATTATTTTTTTTATTAAATTTGCCTTCAACTGGAAGAGTGAATGAGTAAGACTGAAAAGACAACCAAGTACACATTAAAATTTTGACCTTATGTTTTTATCTTACTGCTTTGACCTTCTATTTACTGTGCCTGTTCTTGCTCAAACTTCAGCATATTTCCCTCACTTTCTTTTGCATCAGTATGCACGCTTACCTTTTTTGTTTATTCCAACCATGTCTCCTCAACAATCCACACCGATATCTTGAGTATAATTATGTCTTTGTCTTCATACACACGGCTGATTTCTGTGTGTTGATATACAGAAAGCTCATTTCAGACATTTGTTCACACAAACGTATGGTTTTAGCTGTAACACATAACCTTTTTATTTAAGTAAGGGTAGGGATGTGGATTGACAATAAATTGACGGCATCATTCAGTGGCTTAGCTCATACTTCATAACTACAGATCCAGCCACCAGTTTATCTTTTGGGTCTGTTTTGTCCAGTTTGGCACAAGGCAAGAACAAACCCTTAACAGTACACCACTCACTTGCAGGGCGCCCTCACACACCCATGCTGAGTTACCTAACAAACATACCTTTAAGTAGAAGTAACTTGAGGGGGAAAAGGCATTAACTGTAGTAAGATCTGAACCTAATGCACCATCAGGCAGTTCCATTTTAGACAAATTTAACATTTTTATAGCTCCTAGCCTTAAAAAGAAAAATATTGTAAAGTATTGAATAAAAGCGCACTTGTTTTGCTATACTTGTACCTTTTGTGAAAGTGTTTATTTGATATTTTGACTTCAGGCTTTACACTTTATACACTTCATGTCTACATTTTGTCAATTATTACTAAAACATGAAAAATGTTTCTGTTTTAACGATGTGTTTATATAGATTTTTGTAGACATGTAACACAAGTGAAATGCATGTATTCCAAATAATGATATATTATTTACCCTCTACAACTCCAGGCAACTCACACACAGGTAAACAGACTTGAGCTGAGAGAACTTTGTGCCCTTTCTGCATTGGTGGGAGGATGGGATAGCAGGCTGCATGCTGCATGTGCTGATCGACACATTTACAACACAAAAGACGCTGATGGAGAGGTATGAATGGATTTAAGGTGGGCCAGGATTACAAGTTTTTTTCATAGGCTTTGGTAATTCTAGTGTTAATGTTATTGGAATAATAACAGTGTTTGAACATTCTGAGACCATTAAACCTTAGATGTGAGAACAGTTTACATCATCTTAAAATTAGGTACAACTTGTTTGTTGAATGATGCCAATACTATAAACTAAAATGTAAATTGAGAGCATCTGATTATATTAACTGTATAAAAAAATTCCTTTTTTCTAAAGTAATTCATTAAATATAGAAAGGGCCATTCATTTTTATTCATATAAACAGATAATCTAATTTTCAATAATAATTTTTATTAACACTACAAACAAGGATTTCAGAAATAAGTTAGAAGTCTGAACATTTAGGTCTGGTACATCATTCTGAAGCATTAGTAATATGAAGATGAGAAAGGAAGGACCATAGTGGTTAATCCTTTGTAAGCAGAACAAGTCATGACTTCATAACTGGTGCATTTAATGATCAAACACAAAGTAAAGATGAATGCAGGCCACAAAGTAACTAAAACAGAAGCCGATTTCTACTCCCACTCTTGACCTCCCAGAACAAATCTTCCTATTGTGCTTGTCTTGAAGCATATCTGACTCCTTTATTTTAACATTATTAAACATGGAGTTAACTTTTCCACATTTCTGAATCATTCTTTTTACTTCTTCTTTAATAGGAATGTAGGTAATAATATTTATTCTGTTCATTTGCTCATTTTCTCAGGATTTTTCAAGATTTGATTCAGGTGTATGCATCTCTTTGTTAGCGTTTATTTTGAGACTGGCAGAGATACAAACACATTTAAAGAACATCAGACAAGTGAGTAGTAAAACTCAGAACAAACAAAACTCCAAAAGATACACCAGAAATTGTGATCAAAAAGCAAAATTCTTGATTTCAGTTCTTTTAACATACAAAAGATTCTTATTTGTGAGAGTCGTTCCTTTAAGATCCAAAGTTTAGTTGCTTAGCAAAGCGCTCCAACTTCTTCATCAGCCAAACACAATGACTTCATGCAACATATAATGCCTGAACCATATGTGACAGGCAAGAGGCATTACTGTCCAAAAAAGAATGGCAGTGCCCACAAAAATAACCCATAAAATTATGCTTTGTAACGGAGCAGGCATCAGAATGAGAAACCTGCTTCAGTCTCCAAAAGCTCCACAAACCATCCAGTTTGAACACCAGCACAATGGAGCTGGAGCAGAGGCTCATGCATTCTTTAGTGACTCCTAAGTTAAACTCTAAGTTGCATCAAAGAGACAAAAAGGATGCTTGTACACTATAAACCCCATCATGCAATGTGACATGGCTTCTATGGTATCAGACAACAGTGCTATGGCTTGGTGCAGCTGGTGCTTTGTAGTGGCAACTGCTAACCCTAAAATTGTGTCCTACTATTTATTAAAATCAAATGTGGAAAGAACCTGTAGCATTAAAGATGTTCTCTCTAGCTTTAGATTTTTTAAGCAGGTTCAAAAGAAAGGTCTGGTTTGCATTACCAGAAATCCTCCATAATGATAAGGACTTGAGTACCTCATACTTAGGATTGTTTGTAGCTAAAGGAGTAATTAATCTCATTTGAAAATTAATGAGTAAACCGACCCACTCTGTATTTTAAATCAAACTTTATTTGGACTTTACCTGCAGCTCTGTCACAGAGAGACCAAGGTTTTCTTAATTAGATCACAAAAAAACACTGACGCTCTTATCTGGACAATTTGCATTTTATTTATTTGCTTGGCAGCCGCTTTTATCTGAAGCAATTTACAACAAAGGTAAACGTAACTGAGTAACTTTAGGCTAGGACCTGTTTGTTCACCAAGTGTAATATGACAGGTAACAAAATTTGATTGCCACAAGTGAAAATAGGTAGTAACTAATAATCTAAAATCTGATTATAATTGATAAGGCAATTAAAATTAAACAAATTAAGCAAGAATATAATACATCCCTCTCCCTTTAGACAGATGTTCACAGAACAGATGGGTCTTCAAGTGCTTCTTAATACAATGATAGAGTCAGCAGTACAGATGGAGCTGGGTAGCCTGTTCCGCCAACTAGGAACTACACAGGAAAAGTGTCTGGATTGAGACAGTGAGGTAGAATCACCAGATGCTGTTCCCTGACAGACCTGAATGGGCAAGAAGGAGTATAGAAAATCACATGCGCCACCATATACTCAGGTGCTGTCCCATTGACTACTCTTGTAGGGAAAACATAAGATATTTGACCTTTATGTGTGCTTCCATAGGGATCCAATGTAGTCACCTGAAGAGAAACGTGATATGTGCCCTTCTCAGCTGGTTAAATACAGGACAGGCTGCTGCATTGTGCATCATCTGCAGCGGCTTGATAGCACATGCAGGTACTCCTGCCAGACGTGAGTTGCAGTAGTCCAGATGCGACAAAAAGTTACTTGGTATACTCTGTCAGATAGGGTCTGATCTTACGGATGTTGTACAGCTTGAAAATGCATGAATGAGAAACAGTACAAATGTGGTCAGAAAAAAACAGCTGCTCATTAATCACTAAACCAGGTTTATATTCAGACTTGGCAGGTGTTACCAACAGTCAGTCAAGCTGTACAGAGATGGGGAGTTGAACAGACTTGCTGGCTGCGATAACAAAAAGCTTGTTGGTTTTTCCAAATTGAGCTGTAGGTGGTGATCATTCATACAGGTTGAGATATCAGTAAGAAAGGCAGAGTCTCTAGCTGATACCATATTGTCCTCCAGAGGGAACGACAGGTACATATGAGTATCATCTGCATAGCACTGATAAGAGAACCCATGGGATTGTATGATGGAGTGAGGTGGTGTACAGAGAGAAAAGCAGAGAACCCAGCACTGAACCTTGGGGCAATCCTATGCATGTCTGGTGTGCCTTTGACAACTTTCCTTGCCAGGACACACTGTACCATCTGCCCGAGATGTGTGATTCAAACCATCTGAAGCACTTCCAGTGATGCTAATGTCAGATAGTGTGATCATAAAAAGTGATTATATGCTTCAAAGGCAGAGGAGAGATCTACAAGGATTTATGTTGGTACCTCTAGGAAGTTGTAGCTGGTCGACCATCGTTAGTAGAGCCATCTCAGTCAAGTGGTTCATCTTGAAGCCAGACTGGTTTGTATCAAGCAATCCATTTTGTACAAGGAAGGAAGAGATCTGTTTAGAAACCGCACGTTCAAGTGCTTTGGAAGGAAAGGAAAGGAGAGAGAAAAGCCTGTAATTAATAGAGTTGTTTTTTTGAGAAGTTCAGAGCATGTTTGAAAATGGTAGGAAATATGCATGAGCTGAGTGAGGTGCTGATGATGAGTGTAATTGCAGGAATGAGTGAGTAGCAGATGGCTTGAAGGAGATGTGAGGAGGGTCAAGTGGACAGGTAGGGGGTGATTGGAGAGGAGGTCAGAAACATCAGTGGCACAGAGCAGAGAGAATGTGGAGGATGTTGGAAGGAGGCATAATAGGTTACAGTGAAGTGAGAACTGACTGCTGATAGCAGCCACCCTATCCTGAAAAAAGGTGGCAAAGTCATTAGCAGATAAGGAGACTGGGGCAGGAGGTGGAGGAGGATTAAGAAGGGGAGTGATTTCAGAGAAAAGAAAGCATGTGTCAATGGTGCTGTTAATTCTAGTTTGATTGGACTTTACCCTAGCGTTGATGGTGGCAGAAAAAAAGGATGCAAAAAGAGATTAATATTTAGCCAGGTCTGTCTGAGTCTTTGACTTCCTCCATTTCCTGATGTCCTGATGTGGGTCTGTTGATAGTGAAGTGCTTCTGAAAGCCAGGGACAGGAAGGTGTTTCTGATGCAGGCCTAGAAGAGAGAGGACAAACATTGTCAAGACAGGAGGACAGAGTTGGGCATAGGGTGTCTGTGGCAGTGTTGGTGTCAAGAGAGGAGGGAGAGCAAAGGCGATTATGGAAGAAAAATGGTTGGGAGCAAGGGAGCAGAGGTGATGACAGAAAGATACAGTTGTGGGGGGGGCGACTGAGAAGAGGGAAACAGCAGAGAGAAATAAATGAAGAAGTGGTCAGACATGTTAAGAGGAGTGATAGTTGCATTTGTGGGAGTGCAGTTTCGTTAGTTAATGAGGGCAATCAGATTGCCAGCCATGTGAGTCAGTGGTGTGTGGAACTGTGTGATGGTGAATGAGGAAAGAAGAGTGAGAAAGTCAACAGCAGGAGGGCTATCCAGGTGGATGTTTAGGTCCCCGAGGATTAGAAGTGGGCTGGCATCTGGGAAGGAAAAGAGCAGTGCATTCAGCTCATTAATGAAGATTCTCAGCAAACCAGGAGGGAGATAAACAACAACAAAGGCATGTTAATTGGAAAGGAGACAGTAATAGCATGGGATTCAAAAGGAGTGATATTGCATATAATACCCAGCGGGATGAATTTAGAAGACAAGTTCCAGTAAAATGTAATAATAATAACAACAACAACAATAATACTATTAAAAATGATAATAATAGGTCAATTCTGCAATATAAATATAAAATTATAATGTAGGATAAAGATTAGTGCAAATGGGGCACTTTGTAACTTTAATACCCATGCAATTTGAGTGCATAATCAAACTTGCTGTGTAATCAGTGAAATAATTTAAAGTAGGAAGGTGAATCAACCCTTAGTGCCAGTAATGGCAATGACAGCTATCCAGAGAATTGTACAACTCAATCAGAGATGCTGTTTGAGGCAGCGCTTTTCAAGAAGCTGAGTTGCAAGTCTAAATGCCACTTTTTGGGCAAACATGAACCCTTTTGACCATCTCAGTAATCAAAAACTAATAGAAAAATACAGGCTGACCAGGGGTGAAATAATGACTCTCCTTGGTCTGGTGCAGGATGAATTGGAAAGAGCAACACTGTGCAGTCTTGGGCAGATCTTCGTCTCTACTGCACTAGTGGATTCCTGCAGATGGTCGGTTATGTGCATAACTTCAGCAGAACTGCTGTGTCCTAATCTGTTTGTGCAGTAACAGATTACTATTGCTGCATGTGAGGTTGTGAGTTTAAATCCCACTACTTACACAATGTGAAAATGAGCAAGTCACTTCACTTGCTATGTAACTAACTCATTCTCAAATGTTATAAGTCATCTTGGATAAAGACATCAGCCAAAAAAGTAAATATTAACAATCATAAAATACTTTGCATGACACTAAAATTGGTTTTAATGTCATTGCAGGACTAACTGGTATTGTAGGTGTGGTAAATGAAATGCTCACCCATTTTCACCCTCCCAGCCTCTTACCACAGTGGTTCTCAACCTGTGGGGTGGGCCCCCCTAGGGGGGCACGAAGTAACAAAAAGGGGGGCGCGAAGATGTGAAAAAAAGAAAACAAGAATCAAAAATATGAAAAAAACATCTGTTGAAACCAAAACAAATTAACTTAAACTACATTCTGATACTAGAACAATAAATATAGAGTTAGATAAATGTCGATAAAAGTTAAGTAGGTATAATAAAATATGCATCTACATTTCAAAAAAATGTTTGGGGGGCCGCGATTAAAACTGTTATAAAAACTCGGGTCACAGATACTTAAAGGTTGAGAAACACTGTCTTACCGTATATACTCACATATAAGTCGGGTCTTGAAAGTGATCATAAAATCAGACCCCGACTTATATGCCTAGTTCAAAAATGTGACAATTTTTTTTTACATCTTCTTGCTTCCTCTAATCTCACACCAGTTTCTCAGATACATCAAATTTTTCTATAGCAGCACAGTTACCAATTTCTTTCACCACTTCAATGATTTTTAATTTAAAACCAACTTCTTATTTTCTTCTGATTGAACGCACAATCCAGATAAGGGATGCTCTAGCCATAAAAGTGTATGAGGGTGTGAGATACAAAAAACACAAAACAGTGCAAATGTCACTTTGGAGTAGTCTGGGTATTACCGTGTGGTCACGTAGGCACAATATACAGAAAAAAAAGGCAGTGTGCTCCGTGGTTACTCTCTGAGGTGGGCGTTAGCATATCATAATCCCTTGAATAGCGTGAGTTTTTGGCATTTGACTTATACGACTGACATTACAAAATACCGGAAATTATGCAGTAAAATCAAGCCCCGACTTATCCATGGGAGAACTTAAACATGAGTATATGCAGTAAATCTCATTCATGCCTGATAAAAAAGATTTTTAGCACTAAATGTCCAGATGACATACCAGAAAATATAAAGGACTTTTAACAGAAATTGTGGCAAGAAATACACATAATTCTTATATGTAGTCCAACTTTGGAGTGTATTTGCTGGTGGCTGGGTACTAGGAGACAGTGGGTACCCTATTCACAAATACTGACTGTGGAACAAGCCCCAGACACAGACAGACGGACAACGGTTTGTCACCCAACACACACATTTATTTACAATATTTACAAAGTTCGTCCGTGCACAACCCAGTGCCTCCAGCACCAATCCCCCAAAGTCCAGGCCTCACAGTCCAGTGACTGCCTTCTTCGGGACGCCTCCACTCTTCTCCAACACGACTTCGTCCACTCCTCGCCCGACACCAGTCATCGAATGAAGGGAGGTGGCCCCTTTTATACAAGCCCGGATGGGCTCCAGGTGTCCCTGTTCCTCATCCCCCTAGCACTTCTCGGTGAGGCAGAAGTGCTGAGGTCCAGGGCTCTTCAGGCACTGGGGCGCTCCCTGGCGGTTGAGCGTTGAGCTTCCAAGGTCCCCAGTGCAACCAGGACGGTCGCCCCCTCGTGGTCTGGAGGAGGCGCAAGCCCTCCTTCGGTCCTCCTGGGCGTCCCGGCTGGGTACCACCCCCAGCCGTCCGCCACACTGCTAAATCCAGCATTGAATCCCCAAACTGTGGCTAAGGAGAGGTAGAAACCTGCATGCCAAAGCACATGCACCATTGTAAAGCGCATTCAGTGCATGTGGAAGATGTGATTGTGATGTCTGCATAAGTCTTCATTATTCATTAAAACTGGTCACATTTGGGAAATACACCACTACTTAGCAGGGTGTTGAATCGATTGTCTCACAATGTTATCCACCAATCCCTTTTCTCCTTTAACTTCAATGGGTCCCTCAATGTGAACCACAAAATTGAATGTGAGGTGGGAATGAGGACCATTACACTGTCCCCTAGTTGGAATCACAGATTACAGCTCCACAATCACATAGCCATGTCTAGGTCTGCTGGGATTTTTTAATGTGTTTGTGAATGATGGGACACAGTTTTTCAAAACAGTTGCTGTATTATGCAACATATTACAAAATATTGGTTTGGCTGTCTACCTGTTCTACCCAGCCTACCATGATCCAGATGACGATCACACAGTGGCATCTCCTGTACTGTTACTCAAAGGATGAAAACCATTAGGCACTTAAAGGACTACATGATATGCAAAGAGAATGAGAGGAAGCAGTTAATCCCAGTTCAGACTGTCTGCTTGTACAACTTTCTTTAATACCTATTTCAACATCTTGTTAAAATGTTCAACTAGCCCATCAGTCTGGGTGTGATATACAGATGTTTTTGTGTGTATAATCTTTAACATCTTGGTCATCTGGAAGCATTGTAACCTCTTGTCTGTTGAAAAGCAATTGGAAAGTTGGAACAGGAGGAGAGGAAATGCAGTCACATTTCCTTATGTTTTCAGGTAAGCATGATGGTGGCATGGCTGCCCATGTAAACTAAGGTATTCACTTAGTGTAGGTCTAGCCTCATAGACTCACGCTAGGGTTGGAATGGTCACCAATAAATGGGAATACCATTTCCTGTAGTCTCATGTGCACATCATCAGCTCATGGAGCTTCAGACAGTTGGGCACAATATGGCCTGATTCTCCACAGCCATTAAAGTGGCTCTGAATCTCTGTGGCTGTAGGGAGGCCACTGTCTGATTTGGTGGACTCCATTTTGTTTCACTCTGTGAGCAGTCTATTGTGTTCTACAATCGTATTTGCACCAACCTATGGAGAACCTTGTAGTAGCTCATGTACAAGACTGTCTGCTTTCGTAATATTGACTTTTTTAATGTACTTTTCTGTGGATCAACGCCACTTTAAGATTTTGTTTACACATCAAAGGCCTGTACCCTGATTTTTACACAAGTCAAAGTGCAAAAAAAAAGAAAAATCTAGTCCTCCTGGGAATTTAGGGTGGAGTGGTTGCTCTGAGGCTAAGAATGTGTGATGGTATCCAGAAGGTTGTTGGTTCAAATCTCTGTTAGTGCCAAAAGATATCCTACTCTGCTGGGCCTTTGAGCAAGGCCCTTAACCTGCAATTGCTCCAGGGGTGCTCTACAATGGCTGACCCCAAGAGGTATGTGAAAACTAATAAAATCCTAATACAAGAAATTTTATAAGGCAAAAAAAAATCATAATGGATTTTTACAAAAAATTGTTTGTGATTCACTGAGAGACTCTATAATTCTTCACATGCTTAAAAAAGATAATATTTATTCTTGTGCAAAACAAAACAACAGTGGACTATAATTATTACAGAGTGGTGTTATGACATATATTCTGGATAGCCTGGTCCTTCCAAAGTTTCCTTCTTACCTAAAATGATCAACAGAGGATGCCATATTCCTTGCACTTCATACCATCTTGACACACTTGAATAATAAATAACTGCTGTTCCTGACTACTGTTAATATATTACAGTAATCCCACGCTATATCGCACTTCGACTTTCGTGGCTTCACTCTATCGTGGATTTTATATGTAAGCATATCTAAATATAAAATTTAAATTTTTCGCTGTTTCGCGGGTTCTGTGGACAATGGGTCTTTTTACTTCCTGTACATGCTTCCTCACTTGGTTTTTACCAGTTGATTTCATACAAGGGACACTATTGGTGGATGGCTGAGAAGCTAACCAATCAGAGCACGCAGTTAAGTTCCTGTGTACTGAATGGCTCAGCAACGGAGCGTCGAATTTGATTCCGTGGCGTTAACTAGGAAGTCTCGTCTCGCTCATTCAGCATCAACGTGCTTCGCTGTCTAAAGAGTTAACTTTTGTGTTTATCTTTGTGCATAGTCAAGCCCTTCATTATGGATCCAAAACGATCTGCTCCTGCTACTGCTTCAGGGGCTGTGCCCAAGCGCCAACAAAAGATGTTAACGATTGCCGAAAAGGTAAATGTTTTGGATATGTTGAAGGAAGGGAAAAGCTACACTGCTGTTGGACGCCATTACGGCATCGATGAGGCTATGATTCTTTTTATTTAAAATGTAGGAAAGGAATATAAGATCTACAGCCGCAGTGTCCTTTTAACCAGTGTGCAAAACGAGTTGTAAGTGGATGTAATAAGGCAGTAGTCTGGATGGAATTTGCTTTAGGGATTTGCATTGAAGACTGCCAGAAGAAGAACAACTGCGGTGCTACACAATTGCCTGAAGAGGCTCCTTTAGAAGAGCTGTAACACTCTCCTTTGTTGTGCAGTAAAATAAAACTCACTGTTATCGGACAAGTCATCGTGTCATTGTTGGTGAGTAACCATAATTAATTTTCTACTTACAGTACTTAGTACATGTACGTACGTTTAGTGTCACTGTACACGCATTTACCGTATACAATTTTTCTTGCATTGTATGTATTTATTGCTGGTGGCCTGTCTATCGTAATAGCTGTAACATAACATGTAACATCTGTGATAACGGAGACACTCAATATCTTTAAAATAATATTTAGGTTTTACTGTATATAAACAGTGTGTTTACATACATAATTTCAATGAATCTTACCTAATATCTAAGAGAATACAAAGGGTTTATGATGTATAACTGTGCGGGGAATATTTATAAACAGTGTAGGAGAGTTTATAAGGGCTTAAAATATATAAAAATAACCATACTAACATATGGTTTCTACTTCGCAGATTTTCACCTATCGCGGGGGGTTCTGGAACGCAACCCCGTTGATCGAGGAGGGATTACTGTACAGCTCTATATTAAATGCTGTTGTATCTTCAAAGAGGAGTCCAAACTATATGATTCAGTGCCAATCTCTTCCTTAACATTAGAAAATTAAGAAGTAAGTCAAAGTCTTCATGAAACAAAAGGCAGACAACACTCCCATCAGCATCACATGAGGTGCTATGGAGAAGGTCAGTTAATGACCTAAATTGAGCACAACACATCTTAGTTATCATCCAAAATACTAACCAAGCTTGGATGTCCCTATCTATGCTAGCCAATGTCTACAGGTGGGCAGTGGAATCCGTTCTTACTGGTTACATTCTGGTATCACACTTAATTAGCTCAGAACTGCAAAGCACTACATGAAGACTGGTGAGAATATTATCAGGAAACCAGGTCTGTTCTGTTCTGAACACATAAAGTATAACACACATTGCCTTAGAAAAGAAAACAGGATAATGAAATATCTCAGTCATCCTGCACAATCACTGCCCCCCTTTTTCCATTATGCCTTGCACTTGTGGTGCTCAGGGATAATGTAAAGAGTTCTTGAAATGCACTTGAGCACTTTGGTAAGGTCAGGCTAATTGCCACTGATGATAATAGAACAGGCAAATCTTCAATATGTACAAGACTATTACATAACACATAAGAAATTAGGAAAGTGTATATGAAGATGGTTTCCAGAAACGCAACCCTTTTAGGGTCCCTGGGTGCCGCAAGAAGGCTCAGTCAGGGGAGGACTGCCCTGGATTTTAAACTGGCTGGAAATGGTACACACAAGTCATGCTGGGTCAAGCTATTCCAGGTCCAGTATAGAAGGAGCCTTACCTTAGAGAGTGAAAGTCAAGAGGCAGCGGGCATCTGGAAGCAGAAGAAGTGGAAAGAATTTCATTGGTTTATATGATTACTGGCTGTGCTTCATTACATGCTTGGTGGATTAAAAATACATTATTTGAACCTGTGACTGTGTTAGGTATTATTGAGCCTGGAGTTTAGAGCTCCATGGCCCCCCTACTAGTTATAAATCTTATAAATAATATAATGTAATATTCTCTATATAATCTGGGATCCTGAGTTGATTTGTCATGTGATGGGTGCGGCAATGTGCTGTATCAGCGTGTGCTCCTAACCTCTCTCTCGAACCTCTCTCTCATATCTGGGCAGAAACTACCCCTGAACTTTGCACCAATTCACTTCAGTGACAGTTTAAAACTACCAAGTCACCAGAGAAAAGTTTACACAGACACAGGGTGAACATGCAGACTCTACACAGATGACAAGCAGGTACAGAATGTGCCCCCATGGTGCTATATCCATGAGGCAACAGCACTTACCACTTCACCATCCTGTAAAAAATATGTAGCAAATTATTTTGATTTAATGTTGTACATAATCTGGATATGATGCACAGAGTCCTTGCCTGAACCTTATGAAAAGTGGGCAAGTAAGGGATGCCATCTGAAGACTGGAAAAAGAAGGAGATTCTTTTAAGAGTAGCAGTACTCAATGTTGAAAGCTTGATAGGAAGAAGTCAGGAACTTGTTGAAGTGATGGATGGTAGAAAAACTAGCATTTCATCTTTATAAGAGACCATGGAAATGAAGAAAAGCAAAAAAGCCAGGCATAGAATATAAATATTTCTACCATGGCTTTAACACTAAAATACATGGGTTAGCCATTAGGTTTGCAGTGATAAGGTGAAGAAAGAGGTCTGAGAAAAGTTAAACGTAATGATGTGGGGTGTGCATAAGAAAAAAATGAGTTATTTTGTTGAGAGACATGAAAGAAACGGTTATGTTGAAAACAGGAATAAAGACTGGGAAGAAGTGCAGACATGGGTTTTAAGACATAAATGAAGAAAGTAGAAACATCCTAGGGATTGCAAGGAGGCATGGGTTTAAACACTCAGTTTTAAAGGAGAGAAAACCACTTGCCAACATTTAAGAGTGGAAAAGGGAGAATATAGACTTGCTTATGATGAAAAAAAGTCTAAAGGCGAGCCGAGAAACTGTAAAACCCTGCCTTTCAAAGGAGCAGTAACGCAACCGTATTAGTAACAGTGTCAAGGAGAAATGCACAATGAGTAATAATAAGAGAAACGCAACATCTATGATGCAATCTATACATATAAAAGGCAACGCCCTCACTGACTCATCAATAATTCTCCGACTTTTCATATAGGTGGGAAGCTGAAATTTTGCATGTTCATTCCTTGCAGTGTACTTACAAAACTTAGGTATGTTTCATGTCCTATTATGTGGAAGACGAATGTTCTCTTCATTCCCTTGTACTAATTCATGTCTGAGAAGTAAGCTTTACTAAACCATGTAAACGCATGCTTTGTTTTAGCAAACAGAAAAATGTTTGTGCAAAGGACTCAAGGTCTAAGCATTCCACACATGAGTCTGCCTTATCACGTTTTCCCTTAGCTTACATCTGAACGCCATAACAAAAGGAGCCAAGAAATCAAGTTTTACAAGGGACATTAAAGGGGCTCAAGGTTTGTGTATAATAAATGTGTTGACTGTTGCATTTTATAATGATATTAAATCACGCATTCTAGGGGTATAAAACTGGACCCCACCCAACAGATAGGGTTCAGAAGAGCCCTGACACTGTCATGTATATTTGATTGTCTGCTTTTCTGAAACTCTTCTCACCGTGACTCTGAAAATAAAGCTGCTTTATAACCGCACCTGCTGTCGGGTCTGAGTTTTCGTCCACTGTTTACAACACCCAAGAGGAGGAAACGGGTGTACCCCCTCCACTGTATATATAAATGGGGAAACCCCTCCTCACTATTTCTGTGACTTCCAATACACGTAGAAAGCCCAACAATTCCCATGCTCATCCTTTACACTATACTTACAAACATTAAGTATGTTTCATTTCATGCCATGGCCTGTAACAAACTCTTGAAAATAAAGTTTTTGGTGGTCCTCACCATTATGCCGTAAAGAACTTTCAGAACTGACCTCTCCTTTTTGGCGGTTTCATTCCTTATTTCCATTAACAGAGGATTTATTTCACGACAGATGGATCTTGTATGGTCCACTGGTCCGCAGAATGCCTGTACATCTGGTACTGTTATTGGTATCTCTGATAACAAGCTGATTGAATTTAGCTTCACCCATCCATCCATCCATTTTCCAACCCACTGAATCCAAACACAGAGTCCAATCCCAACCAACACAGGGCAGGAACCAATCCTGGGCAGGGTGCCAACCCACCGCAGGAGCTTCACTTATCCCCTCCCTAAAATAAGTCTAAAATCTAAAATAACCTATCATAATATTAAGAACATTGATTAGTTATCCTTCTCTATGTCTGTTGGTGCTTCCTGTCTCCATGATAATTCTGGGTTGTCTTGCCCTATACAGATTTTATCTCTATATAATTCCACATTTTCACAAATTGTGGATCATTATGCACCTATTAAATCCTTGGTTGTTCCTAATACCCGAACATCTCCATGGTTTACAGCAGAATTGCGTACCATGAAACAAACTGGTCACATCTTGGAAAGGCTCTGGAAGAAGACTGGTCTGGCTGTTCACACCCTGGCTTATACTGAACACCAAAAGGAATACAGCCTTATCGGCTGTACGTACTATTCCACTCTTATTGGCTTTGGTACTTGTCACCCTAGATCTCTTTTTAATACAGTTAACAGACTTTGTCAACCTGCTGTTAAAAATCCTTATTTCTCTGTTGAGCACTGTAATCTATTTTTGAACTATTTTCAGTCAAAAATTATGACCACATATCAAAGTTTCTCTACTAACCATTCCTCATCTCTGTCGACTGATTATACTTCTAAATCTATAGTTTATTTGTCTAAATTTAACCCCAATACATCAACTTATAATGCTGATAAATCAATCCACTTGCCACTTAGACCCTACTCCTACTTTACTGATTAAGGCTTGCACTGATAAACTTCCCACTCCTATTTCTCACTTTATCAACTGTAGTTTCCGCACCTGTGCTGTTCCAAGTGATTTAAAAACTACTGCTGTAACCCCTGTTTAAAAAAAAACCTGGCTTTGATCCGTTACAGCTAAAATTTTATCACTCAATTTCTAATCTTCCATTTATGACTAAGATCTTAGAAAAGGTTGTTGCTGCTCAACTTAATGATTATTTAAACTTGCATGTCTTGCTTGAGTCTTTTCAATCTGAATTCAGAGCCCTACATAGCACTGAAGCTGCTTCACTTAAAGTAACCAATGACTTACTTATAACCGCAGATTCTGGGGTGGCTGCTATTCTAGTTCTCCTTGATTTAAGCGCAGCATCTGATACAGTTAACCATGATATTTTACTGTCCCGACTTTCAGCTATTGGTATCTCTGGTGCGGCTCTTTCTTGGTTCACATCATACCTCAGTGATCGCCAGTATTACGTCTTCATTAGGGAATACAAATCTGCCACTGCTTCACTCACACAAGGTATCCCTCAAGGGTCAGTTCTAGGTCCAATTCTCTTTAACATCTATATGTTCCCATTAGGTGAGATTATTCGTCGATATGGTCTAAGCTTCCACTGCTATGCCAATGACACACAACTTTATGCAAGTGTTGATGCAACTGCAAAATCTTCACCTGTTGCGCTGACTGACTGCATTCGGGAAATCAATCATTGGATGACAGATAATTTTTTACAACTCAATCCTGATTAAACAGAAATCTTATTAGTTGGTACCAAATCTTTCCTCTCTACCCTCCGTGGGATAAAAATTGACATTAATGGGATCCTGGTTCAACCCTCAGCATCAGTCCGTAATTTCGGTGTTATCTTTGATCAGCTTCTTACTTTTTAACCACACATTAGCTCAATAGTACAGACAGCCTTTTTCATCTTCACACCATTGCTTATCTGCATTCTTTCTTCAGTGTGAAAGATACTGAAATACTCATTCATGCTTTCATCACTACCCATCTGGACTATTTCAATACTTTGTTTTATGGCCTCCCGACTAAATATATCAACAGATTTACAATATGTTCAGAATTCTGCTGCTTGTTTGCTTACACACACTAAAAATTCTGCTCACATTACTCAAGTCCTCTATGATTTACATTGGTTACCAGTCTTTTCAAGAATCAAATATAAAATTATTCTTCTCATCTTTAAAGCCCTTTATGGTTTATTATCTGTCGGAGCTGCTGCTTCCTTACACTCCTGCCCGTGCATTACGACCACCGGACGCTAAATTACTCACTGTACCTAAATACAGGTTAGTAACTATGGGTGGCAGAGTTTTCAGTATGATAGCCGATAAAATTTGGAATTCTCCCCCTCTCAGTCTTTGCAAGGAAAAATCTATTATTAATTTCAAACTTCTGTTAAAAACATATCTTTTCAATGAGCATTATTCTTTTTCTTGTATGTAATTTCTACTGTCTTGTTAATGTGTGTATTGAATTGTAAAGTGTCCTTGAGTGTATGAAAGGCGCTACATAAATAAAACGTATTATTATCATTATTATTACTAACAAGGTGAAAAGGATATGGTGGGAGGTCCTGGAAAGAAGACTCCTGTGGGCTGGAAACACATAGAAAGAAGAGGAAACAGTATGCTATGAAGGGAATTAGAAACCTTTTATTTGCATTTAAGGTCTTATTATAGAACACCAATCATAATTAAAGACGATTAAAGACATAGGATGCATGCCAGGTGCAGACAAAACAGAAAATGTTGCCCCACTTTCACAGCCCATATTCATTTTCTTGTGGGTTTTCTCAGCTCTGTCTATGCCTGACAACTGAGCACACAACAAAAGAATCGGAGGCCCCAGGTGATACTGTGGTAAAGACGACTAATTTTAGATTGTGCTGAAAAACAAAACTGCTCTACATTACAGAGAAAGAATTCTTCAAGTAATTGACAAATGTTACAGTCAAGCTTTGTCTGGCTTCCTTTGAGTGAGAGTGTTACCAGGTTTGCACAGGACGTGATCTCTTTCTAGTCTTATGAAGTAAGGTAGTCAGCTAAGCTACCTTTGGATTTTAAACAGTTGTTTCTTACCAGTATTGCAGCTCTCCCTAAAACACATTTAAAGGAGTGAAGCCTCATTAATGAAACTGTTTTATCATTAGGCTTACCTTATCTGACATAACATTTTAGAGGATTCTTTTTTAATGATTTTGAAGAAATAATACTTATTATTTCTTTATTTGTAAAATGGACACAGGCTACAAATAGAAATGTACCTCACATTGTATCTTATCTTTGTTAAAATAATCTATGCTTCTTTAATGTGTGGGATTTTCTATATGATTGAAAAATCAGTTTTGTTATGTATGGTGCCTTCAATCTTTAACAATATCAGTCTATCACCTAACAACATATATCATATACTTGTGCATAATTATGAAGGAGTGGGTATGAAATCACCCTCACCATTTTTATACCCATGAAAAGCTGGCCTGATCTTTCATAGTTGGATAAAGCAGATGCTTACAGTGTGGGAGATCAAATACAGGACCTCGGATCAATTTCAAGTCAAGGTAAGAAGAACAGAGAACTTTGATTATAGTGCACCTAATAAAGATTTGAAAATTAGATGAATTAGTGGCTTTAAACTGACACCGTATGAATGAGAATATGCTGTGCACCTCATCCAATGCTGGTTCCTGCCTTGTACTTTCAAATCTCGTAGCAGTTGTACAATGAGGGGCATATGCAGGTTCAAAGGTACACTCCATTTAAAGAACAAGCATAAATAATACAAAAAACAAAATCCTGGCCACTGCAGTTAACAATATTATGGTTGTTCAGTAAAGTGTGTATCTGAAGTACTCTTGTTCTCTGGCTTGTCCCCTGTTTGGTCCAAAACAAAAGACACTGACTTCTGTTGGGCAGCTCCTCTTATATCCAGGAAGGATTGTGAGATGTAGTCCCATGTCCTTTGACTGCAGTCCTCGGGAACTGTGAAGGGAAACACAATGTGGTTAGCTGCAGCACCACCTCTCTTCCCTTAGTGGTATTGTTTACTGTATCAGAGCCATGAGGGTGTCCCCATCTGCATGTATGTAACACAGTGCATCACATTGTGTTACCCCTTCCACCTTAGTAAATTTGAACTTATGGAGGCAAAGCGGATCTTACTGCTGATTTTGAAATATGAAAATTGCTATCTGTGTTTTAAACCAAATTCCAAATAGTTAATTGAAAAAACTTGCATGCAGTAGCATGTCAACCAATAGTGGGCATAATTAATAAGCCATTATTAAAAGGGATTGTCCTTGATTCCTTTAAAGTTACAACTTCCTTAAATAATGCAAATGCAAATCATAATTTTCTTAAGAATTACAGAATCATTTTTCATTTAAAGGACTTTAATTTTAGTTCTAGCATATTAGTGAAACTCATTCTGACTATTCACTAATAAATATCCATTCTTGCCATGTCTGTTCTTAATTTTCTTCTTTAATAATTTCTTCTGCTAAGCTACCTTACACTTACTGGAGGCCAGTTACTGGAATTGCCCCAAACACATTTTTATATAACAGGACAACATAGCTTACAAACTATAGGAAATACCCCTTGTGTCCAGTGATTTTTTAAAAATTTGCATTAAGGATTTCTATATGTGTTCATGTATCATCTTAACTACTGTAGGGTAAATGTTATTTATTAGGTTTCAGCCTATTTAATCTAAGTTACACATCTCTCTCTACAATCTCCAAATCATCAAATACCCACCTTGATAGATCTTGATAGTAACTGTTGGGAAGTTAATCACTTATTCACATATTTCCCAACTGTGGTTGAGAGGAGACTGGAAAATCTATGTGGACATCTGGGCAAAGCTGACTGGATCACAAAGAGAATGCCTTTAAGTGTAATCTGTACACAACCTGATTCATCTTACTCCAAGCTACAAGCCTGTTACTAGATGGCAACCTGTTACCATCAGAATAGTGAGGAAGTGGAGCCTGGAGAATGAAATGGCTCTGAATGACTGCTTCCAAATGACAGACTGGGAAATGATGATATTGTCACATGGGGACAATATTGAGGGACTTTGTTATTGTGGGTACAACTGTGTCGACACAGAAGTTAATATAGTTTGTGATGCAGTGACAGTGTGTTGCTTTCCAAACAACAAGCCTTCTTCCAATGACCAGTCTCCACACACCCTCCCTACTACAACTCCTACCAAGTCAACTGGAATGGTCAGTGAGGAGTCCACCTCTGATCATCAATGTGGGCTGTCCATAACTGAAGACCAAGTAAGAAGACAACTGAGAATGCTACACACAGGAAAAGCTGTACGACCAGATGGATTCAGCCTTCGAGTTCTTAAGGCCTGTGCTTACCAACTTTGTGGTGTCACCTACTCAGTCTGCCCCTAAGGCTACAGAAAGTGTCACTGCTGAGGAAAACAACCTGCATTGTTCCTGTACAAAGAAGGCAGACGCCTCCTTACCTAATAACTACAAACCAGTGGCACTTACGTCTTACATTATGTAGACCTTTGAGAGACTGGTCCTGGACTTTATGAGTCCTCTTGTGGTAGATGGACCACAAGACGCACTGCAGTTTGTCTATCGGATAAACTGGATGCAATTATTTATCTGTTATGGGACTGCCTGAAGGTAGTAACAAAGGAGAGAATAAAACAAAACTGAGTGTCATTCTGAAAAAAGCTGCATGTCCTCTCTCTGACACATTATATTAAGAAATGTTACTGGGCTCCTTTATATCAACAGCAATACATCTGCATAATGCCTCACTGTAACTGCCAAGTCAAACATTTTCTTTTTTAATTTTCTTGCTTTATAGTAATTCCATTGTGTGTTCAAACCAAAGTACGTGTGTATATTTGAGGGCCTTGCACAAACGTGATACAACATTTAATACAGATAATATCAAACCAGCCTACAGTTATAGTTTTATTCACAAATGCAGTAATAATTGGTTAACAACAAAGGATATACAATTGAAATTATATTCCAACTCAAAAGTAATAATTATATACAGATATGGATCAAAAGATTAAGATTTGTTGTTACATTATTACTTTTACAATGCCAGTAACAATCCTATTTATCAACTCATCAAGTTGTTGAATCAATCAAACCATGCATGAAACAAAATCACAAAGAACTCTTCTACAATCCCTCAAACGGAACTACACTACATTTCATTCTAGTTTTACATGTTTAATGTAAAAACATAAACTTGACAGACATCATGCTAATACTGACACCTCTCTGAGTGACAATATGTGAATGCCTGTCAACAAGACTTGACCCATCCTTGGATAGGATGCTAGCCTACTACAGTGGACAACACTCATTGTCTTGCTTAAGGAAAACTGTTATTCCTACTCCAGTCCTTGCTGGTCTTTTTGGCATTCTATTGGTGCTTTCTATCAGAGTGAATCTGCATGATCCTCAGTGGCTACAAAAGTTGATCCTGCCAGGTTAAGGTAATGAGAGCAAATATATACGTTTTGTTCTTGCTTTGTCACATCTGTAATTCTCTTCAAACACTTTGATTAAATCCTTAAGTTCTACCCTTGGCTATCTTAGTGTTCTTCCTCCTTCACCTTTCTATTTGAATCAATCTTTCCATTTTCTTTACACAGAAATTCCCAAGATCTATCGATATATACTGTAATTCCTTGCCTCATTATTTCTCTGAAATCCTTGCTGTGCTGTGAATTTTTGGCTGAAAAGACGCTTAATGTCCAAATGCAAGAACCACTAGGGTGTCGCAGCCTCACTTCAGGTTAGTTACAGAAGTGATGGTATGTAGAGATGTGCAGATGGATGAATCTTGAAGCACCATGGCTAACAGGCTAAATTTTCCCTCATGTGGAGTAGCCTGGGATACAATGAAATTTAGGTGGCCATATGTAGGAATGGGGATACTAGGTACCTTATATTTTCAAGGATGTTTTTGTTGCAATTTGTTTTTAGTATTTTTAAGTAATCCCTTTGATGACCCATCTTCTGCTAATACTAACCTATATAGTAAACAGGCTAAATAAGTATTAATTCATGTTGCTGCTTGAGACCACAAAATAGGTAGTATTGTCTGCATGTATGTATGTAGGTTCCCAATGCAATTCTACACTCTCTGATCGATTTAGACCAGAATTCAATGCATATAGTGTATCAATAACTATGTAATGGTATCAAATCAAACTGTTAAATTCAAATCTGATTGTAGATCAGGTCACTTTCACAGGATCTGCTACAGAGTGAAATTATATTTATACAGAAATTCCACTGTTCCTACTAATTTCCAGTGCTGATTCAAAACAATACAATTTCCTGTAAAATTTGTGCTTTTCGATGACCATCAACATAAGCCAAAGTCGCTTACTAGGAAAAGCAGGAATTGATCTGTAGCATAGGTGCTTTACTCATGGCAAATTGTATCTAGCATATTTCAGAGCAACACCGCTAGTATTAGTTAAATCAAGAGAGTCACAAAAAGAAAGTAAAAAACTAAAGACCAGTTATTTATTAAGTTTTTAAGACTAAAAATGAGAAAGGAAATGTCTGGCGCTATATCCAGATTGGCCAGTTAGAAGAAGGAGAGGAAAAGAAAAACTCCAGCTCAGGACGATGCTGTGGAAAATAAACCTCTAGTGGTCACAAGGATTAATGACCACCCTTCTAGGCATTTTAATATATATAATGTTGTCGATGATTATTAATTACAACAGGAAATACAAACCTTTATGCTTCATGGAGTTGCAACAGATCTTGAATGACAAACAAATGAAATTTCAAACAACACAATGTCAGATAATTGAGTAAAACTGTCTATGCACAGTATAATGGACATTTATATGGTGATTACAGGGCCATTACTGCATGTGTATAGTGAAATTCTTATTTGCACATGCTAATCAACATGTCACCATTCTGCAGAGCCATGATTGATGTATATAACAACCTTACCTCAAAACTTCAGTCTTCCTTTACTTGAAAAATCATTAAAACCTATTAACATGATAACTTAAACTGGGTTAATAAATCAGAGAATGAATTGTTGCTATATACTATATATTTGTAAAAGAATATTTCACATCATGTAGAGTATGTTACAGCAGGAACATCTCACGTCATTCAAGCATCATATCAGCAGTATTTTACTAGAGCCTAACACTAATCTGCTGTTTCAGTTTTCTGTATCCTGAAAACTAAAATTGTAATAGACAGCTGTACATCCAAGAATGGCTGTCAGTATTAATTTAAGGACATGAATTTTTATGATAGCCCTTTGAACTAAGTAGTCCCGTAGAAATAAAGGTTGTGGCATAAGTGTGCCCCGTGGTGGGCTCGGGCCCACTTTAGAGTCACACCCCAAAGCCTTCATGTTTCCACAGCCCTACTTGGATTAGGCTTACTCAGATTTCTTACTGTATAAATGAATGGACAGGTGGTTAATATAACAATTTGCATTTTTGGAAGAAGAACTCAACAAAGTAAATCATATTATGATACTGCTTTCTGATTTCCAATCTTTCTAAAATTAACTGAAAAAAACATTCTTATAAAATCAGAAAATCTGCAATCTACTCTGCAGAGACAGAAAAAAGTTCTTTAAATAATATTTTTAATTAATAGAAAAACAAAAAAGTCACTGTTCTGCTTTTCAAGTGCAGATTAGAAGATAAAAAGAAGAAACCACATATGCATATCATTCATTATCTGTGTGAAACCAGGTTGTCATAGTCATTGCTCTAGTGCCAGTAGAGCAGAAAGGAGTTTGTACAACAGGATCTACCACACTTAAATGTAAGTCATATGGGGGGATTGTAGTCTGTCTGACATTATCACGCTATAGTCACAACTTTTAGATATTTTTATTCTTAAAGGTTAATGGACATTACTCTCATAAAATAAGGCTTATTTATACTGTTAATTATTGTTACAGTTCTAAATTCAAAATAGTTATTATGTAAGTGCATGAAGAGTAGAATGGACAGTATAGAGAACAAAGGGTAGTGTTTTGCTGCACAGTACTAGGACCCTCATCAACTGAGCACAGTCTTAGTGTTCTTCATGTGTCTTCAAGGGTCTCCTCTGGGTGCTCTGGCTTACTCTTCTCTTTCCAGGTTTCATGTATCTGCGTGAGTGAAAGTGCTCTTCAATAGACTGGCATCCATTATTGCCAGTCTATGACTCTAAAACATGCACTAAATGTACAGTACTTACCAAACAGACAGATGAGGTGTCTTATAAGAGGAAACTTTTATGTGTATCTTACAAGACAGATTTGCTTATCATTACCTGTGCTTTGTTGTTTTATATTTAATTGTAAACCATTATCTGACAATGTTTTCCAAAAGAAAGAAAATAAATACCTTCCTATATGCTACACCTTGAATTTATTTTCAGGTAAATTGCTAAGCACAGATTGCATTATAGTAGTGAAACAACATCTAGCTTGTGCAATCATTGAGAAAGAGTGGCAGCATGCATAAGCTTTTCAACATACACAAGTCATTTGACTTATTCTTGTTGGGGGTCTCGCTGTCTTTTCGTTCAACTCTCTTAGCCCTTAAACTTTGCTGTATTCTTTTTGGTGCCCCCTCTGTCCCCAGCCTCTCCTTTAACCTCATGCTGCTTTTGCCAGCCTCATGTATCGGACGCTGTTACACATAATGGTTGAGGCTGGGGAATAAAAACTGAACACTGGCTGTGATCAGTGCTCTAGCATTGTGCCTCAACAGCCCTTTGAAAAGCCATCTAGATCATGATTTTAAAATCTATTGTCCAGTGTTTTTGACTTCTTGTCTGTTCTTTTGGAATTTGCTTAATTGTAGTGATTTAGATATCTCTGCTTGTGTTCTACCTATGAACACTTGCTGTTGACCCCATGCTGCTGTTTGCTTGTTTTGGCTTCCCTTTTGAATTGTTATTGTAATATATTGTTTTGTGTCTCTGACTTTGTAGATCACATCCTTTGTACTGATTTGGTATTTGATTCATCATTATTAGTCCCAAAAGGGAAATTTGGCTTTTTATAGTAGCTCCATAAATAAATAAATGTACAAATAGATAGATACATATACACTGGTCTGAACACACATCAGAATGACTAAAAAGAATTTAAAGAAAAAGAAAACTTCTAACTTGACCATCACAGTTACAGTGAGATATTGTGCAGATATATTGCCGATGGTATAAGGGACCCTCCACTAGCATTTCTTCACACACTTCTGAATAAGTATGCTGAATAATTCATTGGCTGAAAGTCCTCAGTGTTAGTGTATCAGAAAAAGGATGTACAGCATTGCTCATAATGGCACTCAGTTTGATTTAATTGTCTCCATTGTTACTACGTCCAGGGGGTCCAGAGGGCATCCCACAGCTCAGCCTGCCCTATTAATTACTTTGTTCATTCAGTGGGCCTCTCTTGAAGTGATGGGTAAGTGAAGGGGAAAATATCATGACAACGTCTCTCTTGCCACTTGATTGGTCCATGATTGGCATTGCCAGGCAACAGAAGTAGATTGGTGGGGCACGTAAAAGGAGGAGCCGCTGCACAGCAGGCATCAGGGCACTCTGGGAGCTCTTATGTATTTCTAAAACATTTTGTGTATTTTTTATCAATTTTTGTGTGTATACTTTCTGATACAATATGCCTCTTGACTGGGTTACCACTGAATGATATTATGTTATACTATATTGATATTATATCTGGTGAAACAAAAGTTTAATTATATATTAGCTAACACTGGTTTTCTTCATTTGTAGGTTCCTTGCCAACTGTAAAGCAAGAATGAATCCTGAAGACATGCATGCACACTCGGAAAATCTATCAGTCTTTAAAAATGACTCCTGCGATATCTTCATTTTCCCTAAGACTGCCAAAGTCCTATTTCCAATTTTTTACCTAGCCATCTTAATAATTGGCTTGATGGGAAATCTTCTTGTCCTTTATATCATCTTTCATAATCAACTTAAAGTCAACTCAACAAGAATCTACCTGGTCAACCTTGCTCTGTCAGACACTTTGTTTGTTTTGGCATTACCAGGGAGAATTGTTTACAACATAAGAGGGTTTGACTGGCCATTTGGGGACTTTCTTTGTCGGATTAACGCTGTCATTATTTACACAAATACATATGTTGGCATTGGCCTTATGACCTGCTTAAGCATTGATCGCTATTTGGCAATGGTTCATCCTCGTCACTTCAGAAAACTTAGGAGTGTGGGAGTTGTAAAGGGTATCTGTGTTTTAACATGGTTTCTTGTCTTTTGCCAGACAGGTCCTATGCTTTTCCATAACATGGTGAAAAACATCAATGGAAAGAGGTTGTGTATGGAGTTCTTTGGCATGGATGGGCATAAAAATCTGCCCTACCTACTTCTTCTCGCGTGTGCTTTTAGCTATGGATTCCCTTTAGTGATCATCATTTCATGCTATGTAAAAATCAACCATAAACTGCACAAAGTTGCACAGCAGAACACAATGAGTGGCAAATATGGACAAAATAAAAGAGCCTCTGGGATTATCTTCTCTATTCTGCTGGCTTTTATTTTATGCTTCAGTCCATACCACATAAACCTTATGCAGTTTATGATTAAGAAGCTTTATTACCAACCCTCCTGCGAAGAACTGAAGAACTTCAAAATGTCTCTTCAAGTTACTTTATCGATTATGAACCTTAATTCCACATTGGACCCTGTCATCTACTTCTTTGCAGTTAAAAGCTACAAGCAAAAAGTTATGAGCATCTTAAAGAGTCGCCTTTCTGCACCTGGTATTTCTCTTAAAACGGGCTCAGAGAGCATCAGCAACAGTTAGAGAGAAGCAGAAGGAGGATCTGGAAGAAATCCCCTATCAAAGAAAGCCCAGCAGAAGAATGTAGATTTCTAACCTGTGTGGTGACCTGTACCTCATTGGACTTTGCAGCTTTAATGACATTTCTATAAATATTGTGGTGCAAAAAGGCCATCTGACATGTCATGGAATGGTGAAGCAAATACTAAATGAGTGTAAATTATAAGATCTATCTATCTATCTATCACCCTGCTTTAAGTTTTTTCATCATGTGGAAATTTTGGTCTTTAGAAACACTTTGATCTTCCTTATACTGATTTTAAAGATTGATATATATAGAGTTTGTCAAGAAAGAAAAATGCTTGCTCTTTGTTTTTTTAATGGAAGTGACTTTATTGGAATCTGTTTTAGTGTTTAAATCAATGTGAACATTTTACTATTTCTGCTTTTTTAAAGGAAAAGATCTTATGAAACTCATAGAATTAATTCTAGACCTAGGTTTCAGGAGATGGTAGACTTGACTTATAAGCATCTCATAAGGTTGACAGAACTTCTCTTCTAAAGTATGCTATTTTGAACGGAACAAAGAAAGACTTTTAATACTAAAAATTGTTCCAGGTCACCTTAGAAGGACAGGATGGTCATAGTCAATGAAAGTGTGCCAGCTTGGAGGCAATAACGAGTAATGAAAAGAGAGTGATTTACAGTGCAGAATTTGACCTGGCATTACTGTTGTAAAACTGCTGTTTATAAATAATAAAACAAGCAGATGATGACAAATGTATTCTTTCAAAGGTAAAATGAAACAATACTTACTATTTATGCTGAAACACATTGAGAGGTTTCTCTAAGCTTGTCTGAAACATATCTATCAACTTCACGATAAACATCAATTTTTTTGTTTTTGATGACAAAAAAATTAAGAAACAAACATTTCAAAAATTCAGTTACTGAACTTTCTGTTTGGTCATATGAAAAAAGCAGTGATATCAAAGAGTCGTAATAATAAGCATTGTGGTAAATTTTGGAATTTGCTTATGACAATAAAGTGCATTAGAGTGAAGACTTTGAAAGTGTGTGGGTGTTGAAACAAGTTGTGTGTTCTAACAGGAGAGAGTGAGATCGTTTTTCTTTAATTTTCTGGTGGATTTTGTTTATAAATGTGGAATAATAAGAGTTTGTACAGTGCTTATATAAAATAGGAGAAAATTAATATAGTGTAAATATTATAAGCTTACCAAACTCCTGTTTGAATCTGTATGTGGAATGGAGTAAGTATTGTATAGTGGTTAAGGTGTACCAATATTTTTGGTTTTTAATTTCAAATTTGTTCAATATCCATTAAAATGTTTGTGTTTTTCTGTGAAATGTGTTTTTTTTAAATAAAAGATCCATTTTATAGTGCATTTCATGTCTATCTATCTGTCTATCTTGATATTGTATTTTTGTGATGAGGTCATCTTTGGGACTCACATCAAATGGTTGCAGGCCACAGTATACAAATCAAAAACTTTTTGTTTATTACAGACACACAGTGGTTATATCGATTGGAGGGCAAATCAAATAATGATTCACCATTCAAAAGCTGTAAACTGTACAGGACCATAGTTGTTACGGTCTAACTTAGCCCCTGAGCCTGACTTCCTGTGCTCTCTTTCTTCTCTCTCGTTCTCGCGTTCTTCTTCATTCTCTCTAACCTTCATCCTCTTCATTTTCTGGTCACTAGTTCTCCCTCTTCTTTAGCTACTGATCTTCTCAATGTGCAACTGAGGCAGCTTAACTTCTGGGGAGCAGTACCTTTAAATACATCTGCTCTTTATGAAGAATTAGCTGAATGGTATGAGTGCAATTCAGGTCAGGTTTCTCCTTCAGACACCAAATCTAACAAATAAAACTTAATATTTGCCTTGAATGGAAATCCACACTTTTCACAGGATCTTCTATTTGTATCCAGTGTTCCATGGCACACCATGACGCTAGAATTGAATTGGAGTGGGTTTAGTAAATGGGTGGTTCAGAAAACATATAAAAACTCAAAAGTATTTTCTGTACACTGTACAAAGCTGTTCATTTTACTTAGAACTTATAATTACAGTTAACAATAACTGAACCTTTAAGACCAAAACAAGAAAAATAATATTTCAGTAGCCTGAACAGGAAAACTCAGGTTCACAAAATGGATGAACGGATTCTTTAAATATAATTCAATAAGAAATTAGCTGCTGGACTACTGCTTAAAGCATTTCTGCTGGTTGGTCATCCTGCTGTGCCAATCATCCCATTCTGGCAAATGATAAAATAATCATGAGGCAGTTAACCCCCCCCCAGTAACTCTGTTAAAAATAAATGAGCGCATGCATATTTTCGATTGCCACTCTACCTATGGAAATGCTTCATTAAGCCTAAGCACATTAAGGAAGAAAAAAAATACAAGCCATTACAAAAACACACTTTAACAAAAGAAAATCATTCATTTACCAAAGTAAAATTGTTGATGCACGCCAGATGTTTTATCTATGATAAGTCTAGGGCAGCATTCTAGCTTTAAAATGAAAAGTTAGTTACAACCCCACCCTAAACCAGTGGCATGGACAACTACTGCTTATTAACTACTAAAAATAAAACAGCACTCCTCAATATAATTAAGGGCAGAGTGTTGTATGAATCTGTATATGTTAACTTTAATATATTATTGAAGCAGTATGAGATAGATAGATAGATAGATAGATAGATAGATAGATAGATAGATAGATAGATAGATAGATAGATAGATAGATAGATAGATAGATAGATAGATAGATAGATAGATAGATAGATAGTCACAGCGACACAAGGAATGATATACTTTCGGGATGGAAAAAAAGAGTTTTCATCTGACCTGGAAGTGCTAGGAAGTCACATGGGCAAGGGTTCAGAAGCACTTCCAGGTCACGGACTATATAAAGGACTGTGGGAGATCCCAGAGTTGAGCTGAGCTGGGTGGAAGGGTGGCAATGCGTCTTGGAGTGGAGGATTGGTTTATTGTTTGAGTATTGTGGAGTGTAGGGTGCTTTGTGCACATTATTGTGTTAATAAATTCAATTATTGGACTTTTACCTGGTGTCTGGCATCTAGTCTGAGGGTTCAAGGGGACGACAGCGCCCTCAATCTGTCACAATAGATAGATAGATTCTTTATTGATTGTAAGGGGAAATCAAAGCATTTCAAATATATACAAAACTATTGCTAGGTCTAAATAAATAATACAAACTATATAATAAATGTGATTCTACTCAGTTGATATGCTAAAAATAATATAAAATATTATCTAACCAGATAATGTATAGTAACATTTGATGGCAGCTGGAATCTAATATGTATACAGTTAGTTGTATGGCTACTTCCACTTCAGGTAAAAAATTTCAATTATTCAGTGTATAACACAAAGGCTCAAAGATTTGAGGCCCAAGAAGGGAACAACACTGTTAAATGCAGAATGACTTGGGTAGGTGTGCCAAGACCCCGGTAACATTACCAAAGGCATCGCATATGAAGAAAAGCCAAGGCACGCTTGTGGTCTCTCTTGAGTCCAGTAGTCATTTTACCGAGGAGCTGTAGTAAGCTGAGTGAGCCGTGGTCACAAATTGTCTTCAGCATCTGAAAATTTGGGGATTTGGTGGTAGCAGATGAATACATAGGCTCCCTGGCATCTTCTATTGCCCTTTTATTCCCTTTGTGTTTTTCCAGTTGGGCACAATTAAACTATGATGCCTGCAGCACTAGCTGTTAAGAAATGAACTGTTCAGTTATTATTAGTAATAACACGTGATGCAATGAACATAATTGCAGAAAATATAACTTTACATCTTTATATTATGGATAACACTCCTCCCTCCACGCAGGAGCTGATCTAAGACACCTCAGGGTAGGAACCTTGGATTCTTCATTGAATGGATGTGAGTCCATCAGAACTCACAATAACATACAGAGCCACACTGGGCTGGACGTTTCCGAGGGTGGAGTAAAATCTATGAAGTATATTATGTTGTGTGCATTGATAACTGGAATTCCTGGAGTAAAATTAAACATTCCTAATTATATTGTGCCAGGAGAGAGGGAAAATTAGTGGTGTTAGAGATTTGGACCAGAGTGAAACTAGAGGGAGAAGTTTGTAGAATGCTTTACAGAGTAAAGCAGGGTCTCCAACTCTGGTCCTGGAGCACTACTGTGGCTGCAGGTTTCATTCTAACCATTTTCCTAATTAACATATTTCCTATTCATTTTAATTGACTTATCTGTAAAACTCATTTTAACAGTTAAGGTAGCATGGTGGCTCTGAGGCTAGGGATCTGTGCCAGCAATCGGAAGGTTGCCTGTTCAAATCCTGTAAATGCCAGAAGCCTTTAACCTCCAATTGCCCTGTCCTGGGTATGATGTTAACCTGCATCCAATATTCCATTCCATTTAAAATGGAGTTACATAGAGATAACAAAATTAAAACAATGACAATATGCATTTAGTAATTAAAAAATTTAAAAGGAAAAGGGAGCTTAGACCAATTATTTATAAAGACAGCTGCATCAATACAATACAATACAGTTTATTTTTGTATAGCCCAAAATCACACAGGAAGTGCCGCAATGGGCTTTAACAGGCCCTGCCTTTTGACAGCCCCCCAGCCTTGACTCTCTGAGAAGACAAGGAAAAACTCCCAATAAAAACCTTGTAGGGAAAAATGGAAGAAACCTCGGGAAAGGCAGTTCAAAGAGAGACCCCTTTCCAGGTAGGTTGGGCGTGCAGTGGGTGTCAAAAGTAGGGGGTCAATACAATACAATACACAGAACAGAACAATTACTTAATACAGCATAATAATAAAAATTTTAGAAGTACGGTTTAACAGTAGATGATATGACATAATTAGGTTTGGATATTTTTAGAGTCCTGGAGACCTCATCCATCTAGCTGCCTCCCCATTTGGCCATGCCACGGCTGAAACGTTGCTCCGATGAAAGGACCCCTCTTTCCCATGATTCCTGTGATCCTCCATCAGGGATGACTTTACCATAGGCAGGCAAACAACTTGGCAGGTGGGCCGTGGCACCAATGGCCACATTTGGGTACCGAGAAAAGAAACAGAATAGGTGAGGGTTAGTATTCAAATATAATTATCATGTTACTTATGTTATAGTGCTAATGACTAACAACAGAGATGCAGTATGTACAGTTAATCAGCAGCTCTAGTCAGGATATGCTAAACTGAAGTAGTGAGTCTTCAGCCGAGATTTAAAGGCTGAGACCGAGGGGGCATCTCTTATGGAAGCAGGAAGACCTTTCCACAGTTTAGGGGCCCTGTAACTAAAAGCTCGACCTCCCACTGTTATTTTATTAATCCTTGGAATAATAAGCAGACCAGCATCTTGAGATCTTAATGTGCGCTCAGGTTTGTAAGTCATGATAAGTTCAGACAAGTAAGCCGGACCTTGGCCATTTAATGCTTTGTATGTTAAAAGGAGGATTTTGAAATCTGCCCTAAACTTAACTGGGAGCCAGTGTAAAGATTTAAGAACTGGGGTTATGTGTTCATATTTTCTTGTTCTTGTAATAATTCTTGCAGCTGCAGTTTGGATTAACTGGAGGCTGAATAAAGAACAGTTTGAACAGCCAGTGAACACCGCATTGCAGTAGTCAATCCTACTAGAGATAAATGCATGAATTAATTTCTCACAATCCTGTTTATTTAGAAAGCGCCTTAATTTCCTAACATTTTTAAGATGGAAAAAACATGTTTTGGACGACTTTGTAATATGTGCTTTAAATGACATGCTAGAGTCAAAGATAACACCTAGATTGCGGGCTGATTCAGTAAAATTAATTGGGATTCCAACTGAGTTAAATGACGACAAAATATTGCTGTGATCAGCGTCATTCCCTCCAACAATTAACATCTCTGTTTTATCTGTATTTAAAGACAAGTAGTTCTCATTCATCCATTCCTTTAATTCACTAACACAACTAATTAAAGACAACATCGGAGAAACTTCATTTGATTTAAATGAAAGGTATAACTGGGTGTCATCTGCATATGAGTGAAAATTAACATTATGTTTCCTAATGAGAGATCCCAGTGGAAGCATGTAAAGTGAAAACAGTAAAGGTCCCAGTACTGAGCCCTGCGAGACACCATATTGAACTTCTGTGTATAATGATGGAGTACTGTCTGCACATTTCTGTACATACTGGAATCGATTTGATAAATAAGAACTGAACCAAGCGAGCACGGAGCCTGTAAGCCCAACATCGTTTTCTAGCCTGTGCAGTAAAATAGAATGGTCAATGGTGTCAAATGCTGCACTTAAGTCCAACAACATAATTACAGTGGAGTTTCCTTCATCAGAGGATATCAGAATGTCATTTACAACAGTACATGGCAGTAGTTATGGAAAGCTGTGTCCATGAGTGAAGAAGAGGTATTAATTCCTAAATATCTGAGCTTCATGAATATAAAGATGAAAGACAGAAAAGAGGCACGACGGCAGATATTATTGAAAGGTAAAATGTAGGATTTTCGTCAGTTCATTTTATAGTATGATAAGGATTCAGAGAGCTTAAATAAAAGCAAAACATACAGCATATCAGGAGGGGCATCATCAAGATAAACAAGAATGTCATGTGCATATGTAGAGATTAAGTGATGAGTATCATGCACAGTCACAGTCATAGCTAATGGCTCAAAATATAAATTGAAAACAAGACAGAAAACAGGCATCACTGCCTGGCCCCTGTATTGATTCTGAAAGAATGGGAAGTCTTTCAGTTAGTCAGCATAACTAAACAGGGAGATGAGTATAGGTTATTAAATAGTTTGATATAGACTCAGCCAAACCCATTCATAACAATTGCCAGTACATGTAATTGAAGGCTTTTTCAGCATTGAGAGAGGATGGATGAGAAAGTGGTAGGGTCAGCACTGACAATATATAAGAGTTTTCTCACATTATCAGAGGCTAAACAAGAGTGAATAAAACCAACCTGATTCGGATGAATTAGACTACAGATGACTTTCTGTTATTGCCATGTTAAGACCTTGGCATCATTTTACATCAGTGTACATGACAGACAAGGGTCTATAGCTATGACGTAAGGAGGGGTCTTCACCCTGCTTTAAAAAGTGAGTGATAACAGTCATATTGATGGCTGGGTTCAAATGACCCACAGAGGTGGCTTCCCTTAACATGCCAAAAAGCAGGAGGGCCAGGTAGTTCCAAAATGTAGAAAGCATTTCTGGAGGCAAACCACCCAAACCAAGTGCTTTGCTAACATTCATGGAGAGCAGGGTCCTCCTAACCTCAGGAAGGGAGATAAAAACACCTAAGATTCTCCGACAGTTGGAGAAAAGGAAGGCTATTGAGAAATTACATCAGAGTGGAAGGTCAGATTCTGGAAGAATTAGAGAACAATTTGGAGTAGAATTCAAGAAATTAGTCATTGATTACAGGGGGATCTTTAGCGACAGCATGTGAAGGTTAATGGTATTTTGCTTGATTTTCAGTGCCAGCAATCTGTTTGGTCTGGCCCAAAACACATGAAAACGAGCCTGAGGCATTTACACTTCTTACTCTCATTACATGTTCACAAACCCGCTGTTATTCTCTACACACTTAAACCTGCTGGGGTTCCATGGCAGTTTTTCAGCATCTGGGATTGTGGTCATGTTTCCTGAAAATCCAAACAGACTCCAATGGTAATGTACTCGCTACCAGCCCTACAAAAAACTTATATCCATTAAATAAAACATATTGTTTATTTGCTTACATTCACTTTATCTTAAATTAATTGAAAAAGCTTTTGGGGTGGTATGGTGATGGACTGCTTTGCTCAGTTGTGGTGTTTTTAACTGTGCGTTTCATGGAAGCATTTGCAACAAGATATTGTTACAAGAATCCCTCACATGTCAACTCAAAGGACTCTGTACAAATATACAACTTGACAATCAAAATACACTGTTCAGAATAACAAGAAAAGTGGTCTCTCCAGCAAACACACACATTCTGTAACAGAGCTAAAAAAATAACATATGCCACCCTGTAGTAAGCTTAGCCCTAAAATATTTTATTTATTTCCAGCATTATTGTTGTAGCGGTCCAGTGCCACTAAGATTCACACTGTCAAAGAGACAGAGATTTATTTATTTTTTTGGTGGAGATTCCAGGGACGCACCCAGCCTTGGTCTGACCCGCACGCACTCACAAGCAGAGACAAAAAAGCCACTTGTAATAAAATAGCAAATAAAGAATGTATTAAACAATAACAAATGAAACAACGATCCCACCCCATCCATTTACAGCGATGTACAATAAACAAAAAAACAACAATAAACACTCACTGTAAAGTCAGTGGAAAACAACAACAGATGAAATGCAATGATGGAGGTACATAGTCCAGAGATCAGCACGTTGAATGGGAATGTAAAGATTCTAAAGTCCTACCGGTATTTCCTGATGAAATGAAGACGGATGAATGGGATCAGGAGCGCTCCTTTCTTCACAGGATGGCAACAAATCCTCGGACAGTCCTCACGTGCAGGAAGACTCCAGACAGACCATAGCCCAAAACAAGAGACAATCAGGACAAAACAGGAATCCACAGGTATTAGAACGGAAGGTAGACAGACAGGAACTTCAGACACAGAATACTTCTCCTTTTTGGTATCACTGGCCTCCTTGTACACATCAGCCCCAGAACCCTAAGTAGATGACGAATAAGAGCCACTGCAGGGACTGCTGGGAGTTGAAGTTTTAATCACCAGTAGCACCGCTACATTGTAATTTGAATAGGCTGAGAGTTAAATATTAAAATATGGTATAAACCTTTTTTTCTTGCTCACACCTGACCAAGCGACAAAAAGTTAACTTAGAATGAAGGAATTACTACTTTCTAATACTGAGCTAAACAGGGCTTTTTAATTTTAATTTTGAAAGTCCTCTGATGACACCTTTGCAGGTATGATAATATAATTAATCAAAACCCTTTTTCTGTGTGATGTGGAACATTTCTTTGGATGAACTATGTACCTCTGCCAAGTCCGATTGACTGTTTTTGGCATTTTACTATGTACTAAATGAACATGCAACTGTCAACATGTGGTGAACCATTGGTAGCACATTTGTCAGGCCCACCAATGTGGGTCAGCATATGAGGCACAACACCTCCATTTCATTCATCAAACCCATTTATTAGTTGTAAATCTGTAGTACAGATGCAGTAACAATTACAAATTTGAGAAGAAGACAGCCTGGAGACTTAACCAATTAATAATGCTGGCCTATATTTGGACCTGCTTAATTTGATGTAACTTTCCTAACATGTCACAGACAAATGACACAAATAATTCCTTCACTGAATGAACCAGGAATTGTGTGACAGGCTTTTAACATAAATGAATAGTACTTTCTCATTAGAGAATCCAGTGGCAGAAAATCAGAAATGCTTAGAAAGGCAGAAGTTCAGCAAGCAAACTTTTTTTGGCAAAGCAAAACTCACTCAACCTGGAGTTTCAGCACCCTTTAAACTTAAGCAACCATGTTCAATTCTTTGATACTTCTCATTCTTTTAACATTTTAACCTCTTTTTTCATTTTGAATGATTATTGTTAAGCTGGTGTATGTGTGCAATAGTTGCATTTCTGGCATAAAAATTATGGAGAGGCCATACGAGAATTTCCCTGTGGGTGTGTAGACTTCCCTAACTAATCATTAACTAAACCTAACTAATAGTGTCTGTCCCCTTCCTGCTAATGATGGGTAAAACCTATAATTTCACACACCTTTCAGTCACAAAAAAATTCAAATATACAATTGAATGCTGCTGCCTTGTCTCCCTCGACTGGCATCAGACCATTGAGATAACCTCTGACATTTTTCTCAACAACTAAAATACTTCCATACAGATTTAAACATTAAGTAAACTGAGAGCCTCACAACCAACATATAATTGACTAAACTAAAACAGCAACACCTCAAGATTAGAACTGAACCTGGCAGGAAAACAGATAAATGGTTTCCTGAGTTAAACCTGAGGTAAAAATGAATGTTAAAGGCAACACAAGCAAAATTAAAAAAAGCAACCGAAATCCAGGCAAGAGGTAAAAATCACAGTTAATAATCAGGCAAGAAGTTGAAAACCACCCAAGATATGAAAAATAAGCACAAAGAGAATTAGAAGGTTTTTTCCACTGATTCGATAAGATCAGTTAATTTGAGGTCACAACCCCAGAGGCCATGCCCCTAGAAAAGCAGAACACGACCTTGACAATAGTTCACAAAAATGCCTTCCACAACAGGAAAAGGCTATAAGTGCTCAAATTTCAGCCCTAATCATGAGAGACATGGATACTACATGCAAAAACACTTTTGGATAAACCTGGGGTCCCATGTACAATTTGTACAGCGTGAAATGTAACACACATGCATGTGCCTGCCATTCCACCTCGACTCCTCACAGAATTATGCCCCTTTGAATATGCAAATCAATATAAATAGCCTCTTAGGTTTAGTGTTTTGTGAAAAGAAAATGGCAAAAGCATGGGAAAAAAAAACTTTAGTGAATGCGAAGTGGAGGTCTTACTCAGTGAAGTGAAATGAGCAACAAAAGGAAATTGATGGAGTGGTACTCAAAAATTCACAGCCAAGTTCAGAAAGTCACACAGAGCCCAGAAAGAAAAAGAAGTGGTCAGATGTCAAAGTCAAGGTGAAAAGACGAGTCATAGTCCACTGTCTGAGTGTCATAAGAAAGAGTATTAGGGTACAGAGAAAAGAAAAATGAATTAGGGACACAGTGAAGAAAAAAAAAGTCGAAATGTTGAATTTATTCTAAAATATTATTGATTAGATCCTGCCAGGTTTTGAAAAAAATTCTGTACAGATCCTCTAACTGAATAATTGATTTTTCCAATTTCAAATAGTATAAAACATCAGTTTCCCACTGACTTAAAAGAGGAGAGTTAGGATTCTTCCACTTTATCAGAATAAGTCTGCGTGCCAACAGTGTAGTGAATGCAATCACAATTTGTTTGTCCTTCTCCACTTTAAGCCCCTCTGGAAGAATCCCAAACACAGCTGTTAATGGGTTAGAAGGGATTGTGAGTCCAAGGCTGTCTGAAAGGCACTTAAACATTTTGGTCCAAAATTATGTTAATTTGGTGCAGGCCCAAAACATGTGACTCAGTGAGGCTGGGACTTGATTGCAGCGTTTGTAGGTTGGATCTTGCCCTGGAAACATTTTGGACAGTTTTAGTCGAGACAGATGTGCTCGATATATAATTTTAAGTTGAATAATTGTATGCTTTGTGCATATGGACCTTGAGTGAATTCTCTGCATTTCTACTTTCCACTCCTTTTCTGATATATTTATTAAGAGATCTTTTTCCCAGTGTCCTCTTGGATCTTTGAAAGGGAGGAACTGTAAAATAATTGTATATATTGCAGAGATGGTGTCTAAGTCCTTGAAATTGAGCAATATTTTTTCCGGCATGGAGGAGGGTGCAAGGTGAGGAAAATCGGGCAGGTTCTGTTTAACAAAGTTCCAAATTTAAAGATAGTGAAAGAAATGTGTAGCTGGAAGGTTAAATTTGGAATGTAATTTTTCACAGGATGCAAAGATGTTGTCTATATAAAGATCTTTAAGCAATTTAATCCCAAATATTTTCCAGATATTAAAAACTGCATATGTTTGAAAGAAATGGTTCTCCTGCAGAGGTGCCACAGATAAAAGATTCTCCATATTAAAATGCTTTCTACATTGGTTTCATATTTTGAGTGAGTGAAGCAGAATTGGGTTGTTAGTTATTGACGATAACTTGCTTTTATTGGGGCACAAAGCAGGGAATATAAAGAAGTACTGCAGGATTGTATTTCTATTGCTGACCAAGCCTGTGTATGTCCATCTATTTGTGTCCAGGTTTTTATAGCTTGTATGTTTGCTGCCCAGTAATAAAATTGGAAGTTGGGTAGAGCCATCACACCTTCTGCCTTTGGTCTTTGTAGGGTCGATCATTGGATACATAGATGTTTTGAGTTCCAAATAAATTAGGTTATTGTTGAATCTAATTGCTTAAAAAAATATTTATTGATGTATATTGGAATGTTTTGAAATAAAAAAGAAGTTTAGGAAGAATATTCATCTTAACAACGCTAATTCTTCCAGCTAGAGTGAGATAAAGGGTTGACCATCTATGCAAGTCTTGCTTAATTTTTTCCATACAGACAGCGAAATTTTGCTGATATAGAGCTTTATGTTTACTTGTGATGTTTACCCCATGGTATTTAAACTGATCTGCAATGATAACAGGTAGGGTGTCCAATTTATTATTATATGTTTGAGAATTCACTGGAAAGAGTACTCTTTTATTCAAATTAATTCTGAGACCAGAGATTTTTTGAAATTCTGTAAGTGCTATTAAGACTGCAGGCACAGAATTTTGTGGGTGTGATATATACAGTACCACATCATCTGCATATAGAGAAATTTTCTGCTCCAGTCCTTCTCTGATAATCCCCTTTTTATCTAATAAGAATTTCAACAGTGAACCACCAGTGGTTCAATTGTTTTGTTTAGGAAAGACGATGATTAATGCTTGGTGAAAAGTTTGAGGTAGAATTTGATTGTCTCTAGCTTCTGTAAATGTTGCTAATAGGAGGAGAGCTAGCTGAGCGGAGAATTTCTTATAAAATTCTGCAGGATAACCATCAGGGCCTGCTGCTTTCCCACCTTGAAGTGACTTTATAGCATCTAGTTATTCTGATAGCGCCAGAGGTTTATCCAGTTCTTTCTCACTAAAAGTATCTATTGTGGTATTTGTAATGTATCCAGAAATGCATTAGATTGTGTGTTGTCTTCTTTAAACTCAGTAGAGTATAAGGATTTATAGTAGTCTCTAAAGGTGCACATTATATTTTTTTGGTCAATGATTTTATTTCTGTTTGTTTTGGTGATTACTGGGATTGCATTGCAAACTTCTTGCTTGTGGATTTGTTGAGCTAAAAGCTTATTAGCTTTCTCTCCATGTTCATAGTAATGATGTCTGGATTTATAAATTAGTTGTCTAGTTTCTTTAGTTGTCAAGAGGTTGAGTTTTGAATGCAAAGCCTGCTTTTTCCTATGTAGAGCCTCGCTTGGAAGCCTGGCATGTTCTTCATCTATTCTAGTAATTTAGTTTTTTAGCTCTGATACTTTCTTGGTTTCTAATTTATTCCTGTAGGAAAGATATGAAATAATCTGTCCTCTTAAGAAGGCCTTTAAAGTTTCCCAGAGTATTCCTGCAGAAACCTCTGAGGATGTATTTGTCCCAAGGAAGAAACTGATTTGTTTGGATATAAATTCAGTACAGTTCTCGTCTGCTAATAGAAGCGGGTTAAGATGCCACCTGTGAGGTGAGTGTGTGGGGCATAGTGACTTTAGCTCCAAGATCAGAGGTGCATGGTCAGAAATAACAATAGCATCGTACTTGCAAGATTTAATCATGGGCAAGAAATTATTATCTATAAAGAAATAATTAATTATTGAGTAGCAATGATGTACTGGTGAGTCAGAAGAATATGTTCTTGAGTTTGGGTTTAGAAACCTCCAGGGGTCTGATAAGTTGTGGTCAGTTACAAACTGTGTAATTGTCTTTGCAGTGTTAGATGTCATCCCCTCTATGACAAGAGTCCTATCTAAGAGTGGATTTAAAACACAATTAAAGTCCCCAGCCATTATAATTTTATGAGTGTTCACATTGGGAATGGATGCAAATACATTTTGCATGAATTCCTTATCATCGACATTAGGTGCATAAACATTTATCAAAATCATTTTACAGTTAAATAAGTTGCCCATGACCATCACATATCTCCCTTCAGGATCACATACGACATTGATGTTACAAATGAGACTGTTCTATGTATGAGAATTCACACACCTCTAGTTTTCTTTGTAAAGCTAGAATGGGACATTTGGCCAGTCCAGTCCTTTTGCAGCCGGAAGTGGTCCTTGCTTAGTAAGTGGGCCTCCGGTAAAAATACTATTTTAGCGTTTAAACCTGTTAGGTGAGAGAATACTTTCTTTCTCTTTAATTCGTGATTCAGGCCTTTAACATTCCAGCTCACAAACTTAACTGTCCCATCATGGAGACATTGATTCTGAATTTTTGATGTCATTTTATAGTCTTAAATGGAAGTGAGACAGCTTTAACCTTAATTTCCTATTTCCCCAAGAGTTATTGCCATGCAGCCTATTGTTACGTTGGTAGTTATAATTATAAGGATTAAAAGGATAGATTAGATATAGCCTGCTCTCTTTCTCTCTCTCCCTTATCCCCTCACCCCACCCATTTTGCCTCCCCATGTGAGGCTGGACCCGACTTCACAAAGTCCTGGTCCTCTGACATACCAAGAGATAGACCACATCCAAATCAAAATAAGCCCCCATACAGCGGCGTTTGAGGATTAAAAAGTAGAGATATCTATTACCGATAAAGTCTAAATAATATATGCCTAAAATATAATCAGTAACAAACTATAAGCATAAAATATAATCTTCAGCAGTCTTAAAGTATTAAGATAATACTTCCCAGGGAATGGTGTTAGAAAGTGGTCCAGGATATGCACAGTAAATCCTACTGCAATAATAACTATAACAATAAACCAAGGGTATGATGTTAAATAGTCCCCTTTAGGGTAGTTAAAAAAAAAAAAAGAAAAACTTATTTCTTCCACACACACACACACACACGTCTATAACTGTAATTAAGACATAAACAGAAAGTGTCCGAGTAATGAAAAGGATGTATAATTATAATACCCATATCATCACAAGTGGATCAGACAGCAGGTTATATCTCCTTGCCATACCATGACAGGATGCGACTCACTATTGTGTTTCAGAATAGGGTCAGGATCAGCTTTCTTAATTCATTTTCTGCTTCCTCCTTGCTGGAGAAGACGTAGTATTGGCCTTGAACATCCACTTTCAGTTTGGCAGGGTACAAGAGGCTGTATTTGATATTGGCTTTCCGTAACCGCTGTTTAATGTTGTACAAGGCTGCACGTTTAGCAGCTGTTGCGGGAGAGAAATCAGGGAAAATACGAATGCGGTTATTTTCAAATATAATCTCTTGCTTGTGTCTGAGGAGTGCCATCACATCTAGCTTCATAATAATCTCTCGAAAGCGGACAATAAAAGACCGAGGTCTAAAGGTATTTGATCCATGTATGCGATAAGCTGCTGCTATCTCGGTATCGGATTTAAAGTCCTCTCCAATTATTTTAGAGAATAGTTCAACTGCAAATTTCACTGGGTTTGGACTTTCACGATTCTCAGGTAGACCTTCGATTCTAATATTATTCCTTCTGCTTCCATCTTCCAGAGCAGCAAGTCTGTCTTCAAGTTTTTTGCATTCGAAATTGGCAGCTGTTGCTTTTCCATCAGCGGTGGATGCTAGATTTTCGGCTGTTTCAACTCGAGTCATGAATGTCTGCTTAACATCCTCCAGCTGATCGGCAAGTGTGCTCAGTTTAGACGCATTTTCCTGAATATCCTCTCATTTGTCTTGACCATACTATTTATTTCTTTCTTTATATCATTCTTTATATCTTGCTTGAGCTCAGCAATCATCACCTTCAGTTCGGACAGATCATTTCTGATTTCGTGCACCGTAGGCGAAGTGGCGGCCTCTATTACAGCCTATGTTCCCGGCTTGCATGGTGTAGGTAAAAGCGAAGACTGCATGGCCTTTTCCAGTTTCAAATGATCTTCTCCAATTGGCGAGCTATCGTGACCTGTGTCACTTGCACATTCGCTCCCCATTTCGCTCTCAATTGGAGACGATGCAGTGGACCATGGTCCCGAGGAGTCTGGGCTTTTGCCCATCTGTTCCAGGTCAATCTCTGAAAGGCCATACCTTGAGCTTGAACTTGGACTTGTCGATCTGGGCTTGGATGTAGTTTTAGTTTTCTTTTCCATTTCTTTCTGAGCCCCTTTCTTGCCGACCATGTTTATATATGCTTGCATATACTGCAGTAGAACCTCGGGTTGGATAAATACAGGATATCTCAGGATAATAAAGAAATAATATAAAAAAATAACACCGCTGCTAACGGAGCTCCACTTCAGATGTCCATCTCTCACAACGGACGAGACCAAACTTGACCAAATGTCGACTTTAATCTTGAAATTTCCATTTAATCTCTTAGTTTTTGTCATTAAAGTAGAATGTCATAAACTTCATCTTAAAATCAATAATTTACTTACTAGTTTCTCAAATCCCATAGTAACTAAAGTAGCGCATGAAATGTTTCCTATTCTGTTTTCTATGTGTGTGAATCATTGCTTGTTTCTTAAATGTGCTTTCTCTTTCAAAAACCAGGAGGTAGTGATCGCCACCATGGAATACATTACATTCACGATATTACAGCTCTCTGAACATTTTAGAATAATAAGATGTATACTTGATATCATTTTCATGATGAAATGCATTAAAGCATGTATTAAACATGTTGGGCAGTGGTAGTGATGAGCCCACCCCAGGGATTGTTCTTGCCTCCCTCATCCAGCGTTTGTTTCTGCCTCCCGCAAGATGCTTGTTGGTACACGTGTTACCCTGAATAGAATAATTTAATGCAGCAGTACCATGTCTGTCAAATGTACCAACCTCCAAGTCCAGTACTTGCGTTTCCCTTCTCTACATAGCCAATTACCACGCAATGAGCTCTGTAATAAATGTAAAAGCAGCTATAAAATTAGAATTCTTCAAAACTTTTATGAAAAATTGAAAAGCCTTCGTTATACATATTTAATTATTCCATCCATCCAAGGTCAAGCCAGTCCCAGCAAGCATCAAGCATGCAGCAGGAAAAATCCCTGGATAGGACGCCATCTCATCACTACTGCTACACCACTGCACCCACACGTGTTTATTTATTAACAGCATATATTACTTAAACGAAGTTAACAATTTATCTGTAAAAATGTAATATGCATATTTTAATAGATTTCATCATAGAAATGATATCAAGTATACATCTTAGTTTTCTAACAATGCACAGCTCCAAGAGGACATCTCTTGGAAATTTAAATCCACTTAGAAGCCAGTCATCATCATCTGTAAATATGCGCTCCCTACTATTGAACTGAACTGAGTTCCTTTATTGTCATTTTATGGTACAATGAGATTTAATATGCAATTCCTCCATACACGTATTTTCCTAAAAAAAAAATATAAAATAACAATAATACAATAGAAAATAATGAAAAATATACAACAAAATTTATTTATATAGCACATTTTCATACAAATAATGTAGCTCAAAGTGCCTTTACATGATGAAGAAAAGATAAATAAAAGAGAAAGTAAGAATTAAAATAAGACAACACTAATTAACATAGAATAAGAGTAAGGTCCGATGGCCAGGGAGGACAGAAAAAGCAAAGAAAAAAACTCCAGATGGCTGGAGAGAAAAAATAAAATCTGCAGGGGTTCTAGACCATGAGACCGCCCAGCTCCCTCTGGGCATTCTACCTAACATAAATGAAACAGTGCTCTTTATATTTAGGGTTCTCATGGAAGGACTTGATGATGATGGTAATGTAGACTTCTGGCTTTTAATCCATCAATGTAGGAACATCATGGTGCTTTGATTAGGTGGTTGTGGTGCAGGTCACCAACACAGAGAACCGGGAAAAGAAACAGAAGAGAGAGTAGGGGTTAGTACGGATTTTAGAGCCACCATGAATAGTTATTATAATGAATTGAATATACAGAGCATCAGGATTAAATTAAGGTGAAGTTATGAGAAAGCCATGTTAAAGTAATGTGTTTTCAGCAGTTTTTTTAAGGTGCTCCACTGTATTAGCCTGGTGAATTCCTATTGGCAGGCTATTCCACATTTTAGGTGCATAACAGCAGAATACCGACTCACCACTTCTTTTAAGTTTTGCTCTTGGAATTCTAAGCAGACACTCATTTGAGGATCTAAGGTTACGATTTGGAATATAAGGTGTCAGACATTCCAATATGTAAGATGGAGTGAGATTATTTAAGGCTTTGTAAACCATAAGCAGTATTTTAAAGTCAATTCTGAATGACACAGTTAACCAGTGTAGTGACATCAAAACTGAAGAAATGTGCTTGGATTTTCTTTTCCTAGTTAGGATTCTAGCAGCTGCATTCTGCACTAGTTGCAAACGATTTATGTCTTTTTTGGGTAGTCCTGAGGAGTGCGTTACAGTAATCTAGTCGACTGAAAACAAAAGCATGAACTAATTTCTCAACATCTTTCAATGATATAAGAGGTCTTACTTTTGCTATGTTTCTTAAGTGAAAAAATGCTGTCCTAGTGGTCTGATTAATATGCGATTTAAAATTCAGGTTACAGTCAACAGTTACCCCTAAGTTCTTTGCCTCCGTCTTGACTTTTTAATTCTAATGCATCAAGTTTATTTCTAATAATCTCATTGTATCCATTATTGAGAATCACTAAAATTTCTGTTTTCTCTTTATTTAGCTTGGGAAAATTACTATACATCCAATTAGAAACACAAGTAAGACATTGTGTCAGTGAAATAACAGCGTCTGGGTCATCAGGTGCAATTCATAAATACAGCTGCATGTCATCAGCATAGCTATGGTAACTCACATTATGGCCTGAGATGATCTGACCTAATGGAAGCATGTAGATCGAAAAGAGCAGCGGACCCAGGATAGAGCCTTGTGGAACACCATATAGAATATTATGTGTCTTTGAGTTGTAATTACCACAACTAACAAAGAATTATCTACCTGCCATGTAGGATTCAAACCAATTTAAGATACTGCCAGAAAGGCCCACCCATTGACTAAGGTGATTTCAAAGAATGTTGTGATCAATGATGTCAAATGCGGCACTCAGATCTAAGAGGATGAGAACAGATAAATGGCCTCTGTCTGCATTTACCCGCAAGTCATTTACTACTTTAACAAGTGCAGTTTCTGTACTGTGATTTGTTCTGAAGCCTGACTGAAATGTATCAAGAATAGCATGTTTATTGAGGTGGTCATTTAACTGCAAAATGACTGCCTTCTCCAGAACTTTACTTAAGAAAGGCAGGTTAGAAATGGGTGTAAAATTTTCAAAAGCAGAGGGGTCAAGATTATTTTTCTTGAGTAGGGGTTTAACTACAGCAGTCTTAAGACAGTCTGGGAAGACCCCCGTATCTAATGGTCAGTTTACTATGTCAAGAATATTATCAATTAACACACCCAATACTTCTTTGAAAAAACTTGTTGGTATTAGGTCAAGTGGAGGGTCTCAGTTGAGAAATTATTTTATGTAAATCAGGTAAATCTATCCTGGTGAAAGAATTTAATTTGTAACAGAGTACTGGGTCTTAGGAGGATCCGCAGTGTTGAGGAGATATACTATATTATTTCTAATATCATTAATTTTTTGATTGAAAAATACAGCAATACCCTCACAGGTTTCACTGGAAGTATTTTGGAGGCATTCCTTTGTGTTACCTGGATTTAACAGACGAAAGCATAAGTACGATAAAAACATACATGCAGTGCAGATAGTGTAAATGGTTCATAAAGTGTCTCAGGTTGTGCAACATTAACAATTGTAGAGCAAGTTTACAGTAAGGTAATTGTATTTGTAAGAACAAACAGTCTAACTGGAAGCACTTGATGGACTGATTGAGTGCATTTATAGGTCTTGGTATGAAACTGTTTCTGATCCATGAAGGCTCAAGCATTTGCCGAATGGGAGAGGTTTAAATACACTGTAGCTTGGCTTAGTGGAATCCATGTAGATGCTGGTGGCCTTCCTTAGTCAGTGTGTGCTATAAATGTCCTCTATGTCTGTATGTATCCCAATAATCTTCTGTGCTCTCAACACAACCCACTGTAGAGCTTTCCGATTAGCTACAGTGCACCTATGATACCACACACACATACTACAGGTTAAAATACTCTGAGTGGTGCACTGAGAGTAACAACACAAAAAGTAGGTATGGTTTTTGGAATTAGTCTGTTCATTCCGTGCACCATTATATTGTTACAGAATAACTACAATCAAGTGAATTAAATTTGTAAACAATATGCAATTAATTTTGGTATATTTGATAAATCCTGTGTCACTGATGTCAATCTAAAAAAAAAGGGAGACCACACAGAAACAGTAGCACTGCTTTAATGCTGGGTGCTGCCCATTTCCAAAACCGAGGAAAAAAGTGTGCACGCAAGAATGTGCATGGCTATACGCCAAGTTTAGTGTTTATACATCGCAATGTGAGCTTAGAAATGAGCGTATGCAACATTTTTGTGCGTATGCACCATTTATACATGAGGCCCTTGGTCTTTCTACACCACAGCTCTGTCCTTCTTTGACCTAGGAGTGTTATACTCCTTGATTGTTTTTACAGAACAGAAGGAGCACATGTAAGTAGCTTTTTCAAATGTGGTGCCCTCAAGCAATTCTACTCAACAGTAGCTGTAGATCAAGATGTCACTGTGCTCTGTTCTGATCTGTATGATGTCTTATGCATTTTGCATTCCTTTCACTAATCTGCTTTCTTATCTTTTTCAAATTACTGTGGCAACCTTCTAGGAAGTACATGGCACTGGGCCAATGGATACATTTTTGCTGGATTGTGCTGCTAAGCCTTGACTGGGCATAAAAGAGTTGTAACCTTCAAGTCCCACTGGAAAGTTCTGGCTTCACATACATGCACAACACCATAGTGTAGCCCTGGAATACTGCAGGGCCAATTATTGCAGCCCCTTAGCAGGAAACAAGCTTAAAGCACCCAGCACAAAGACAATTTCACATTCTACAAAATGCAATATTTTTCTGATAAGAAATTACACTAAGTATATGGAAAACATTTCAAAAAAGTGCTTAAAAAGATAAAGTTGAGGATTGGTATATACATTTTAACAAAAAGTAAAATTAATGAGTTTAATAAGTTAAATAACTGGGATCAAGAATATAAGGATAATGTAACTGTTTATTCATTAAAATATAGTATTGAGAGTTAAGTGTATTTTTGGAGTAAAATATGAGAAAAAAAGGTGGGTCAGCAATTTTTGAGAATATGTAGGTACTACAATATTATCATATTACATACAGTAGTCTGGCAGACATTGAGTATTTTAGTACAGCATCTACTATATATGGTGGTCCAGATCTAATTATGCAGATCCAGATCATCTGGATGACTCTGGTATATTCTGGGACAATTCCAGTTCGGCACGAAGACGATTCTTCATGTCGTCAGTTTGCACACTTCGCGATGGTCTTGGATTTTTCGGGTGATTTTCTATGTAATAAACTTAATAAGGTATAACGTAATGAAAATTGCATAATTAGATCTGGACCACCCTATACAATATTTAAGTGTAAATTATTGCTGCACATTTAATTAATTGAAATTGTCTGCTAAAACATTACTTCAATATAAATACACTGTACATATATGTCTCTATTTAAAACAATTTTGTCAACACTAATTGTGTCTTAAAGCTTAATAAGAAATAGATACTGCTATTTAACAAGAATTCAGCTAGCTAATTTAAACACCACACCAACAGAAAATGGAAATTAAGTGATACTTTGCATTTGTTAATAAGGAATAATGATAATAAACTTGCTAATTAGCAAAACAAAAAGAGGAGAAAAAAATTAAACTGAACATCGGTTAACTAAAAGATCAAAACTCCAATACTATTTATAAATATATCACATAATGTTAAAGAAATGAAACAAAACAGGGAAGAGGATAAAAAAAAGAAGTTGAAACTGAATGGAGAGACAAGACAATAAATAAGAAATCACAAATCCCCAAAATAGAACTAAAACAGTAATACAGTAAAAACTCTAATTATCCATCCAAAAATTATACAAACACTACAAAAAAAATAACAAAAAACTGACATTAAAGGGCAAGCTGCTCCAAAGTGTTACACAATTGAATGTCTTTTTAAATAAAGCGTAGGGTGGCTGCAGTGTTTAGAAGAGCACCTAAGGAACAAATAACAGATAAAAGCTTTGTCTTAGGGCTTGATCGTATAGGAAAGAAAGGAAAAAATAAGTACAAAAATGAATGAAAAAAATAGTGAAAGAAAGGAATAACATAAAGCTAAGAGTAATTCTTACCGCTGGTAATGTGTTTTAGGAGGCCCTGCACAAAATGTGACACAGTGACGTTTTTCCTATGTTAGTTTTTGTTCTTTGCCTGGCTCTAACTTGGAATTCTGTGAAATGTTAATGTTTATTTTCATATTAATCTTTCATTTCTTGTGTTTGTTGTATTTTTCATAAAATTCCTCATGTGGCATTAAACTATCCCACTGTTTGATCCCTAATTATTTGGAAAGTGATATAATATTTGATATGAAACAATCAAGATGTGATTGAAGTGTAGACTTGCAATTGTTTTGCCATAAATTAAAACTGCATGAGCCATTTAGAAAAGACAGACATTTTTATACATGGTTCCCCCATTTTTAGGGGCGCAAAAGTACTTCGGCAAACTAACATAATCATGAATATAGCAATCATTTTCAATACTTGGTTGAAAATCCTTTCCAGTCAACGACTGCATATGGTCTGGAGCCCATGGTCTTCTCCAAGTACTGGGTTTCCACCCTATGGATGTTTTGTCAGGCCTTTACTGCAGCTGTCTTCAGGTGCTGCTTGTTCATTGGACTTTCTGTCTTCAGTTTTGTCTTCAGCAAGTGACATGCATGCCCAATTGGGTTGAGGTCAGTTGATTGACTTGGTCATTGAAGAATATTCCACGTCTTTGCTATGAAAAGCACTTGGCTTGTTTTGGCTCATTGTCCATCTGGACTTCTTCAGAGTTGTCAGTTTTAAACCATTTGTCTGAATCTGAGCAGACCAAATAGAAATCATCCTGCAACTACTGCACCAGTCACATCATCAATAAACATCAGTGGCCCACTTCCATTGGCTGTTACACGTGCCTATGCCATAACACTCCCTCCACCATAATTCACAGATGACGTAGTTTGCTACAGATCATGAGCCGTTCTTTCTCTACTCCATACTTTTCTCTATCCATCATTCTGAGACATATTGATCATAATTTTATTTGTCCAAAGGAAATGGTTCCAATACTGGACTGTTTTTTTTTATATTTTTTGACAAAGTCTAATCAGTCCTTCCAATGCTTGAAGATTACCAATGGTTTACACCTTGTGGTAAATCCTGTCTTGGCAGACTTTGGCAATGAGAGGCCTACATCCCAGAGAGTGCTCTTGGTTTGACTAAATATCGTGAATTGGTTTGTCTTCATCAAGGAAAGAATTCTTTGATCACCTAGCACAGTTGTCTTCCATTGTTTTCCAGACCTTCTGATGTTGCTGAACTCATCAGTGTGCTCCTTCTCTTTAAGAAGGTAACAGACCACTGCTGGTTGTTCCTGCTTCCTCTTGGATGGGTTTGTTTTGTTTTCTCTGCCTAATGATGGCCTGTTTTTACTTGCATGGACAGCTCATTGGACCTCATATTTAGAGTTAACACCGACAGCTTTCAAATGCTTAATAGCTAATCAAATAATCAGGGACCTGCTCACATCAGGCTATGAAACAGCTTGTCATTCAATTTTCCAAATACTATTAAGACCCTAAAAATGGCTCATGCTGTATTTCTTTTAAGCCCTTTGAATTATTTCTGAAAGTCTACATTTCTATCGTGTAATTATTTCTTCATTTCAAATCCATTGGGGTGGCGTATAGAGCCAAAATTATTAAAAATTGCAACACTGTTCAAATATTTATGTACCTAACTGTATGTATTAACACTTCATTAATAAATATGTCACTTACAGTGCATCAGGAAAGTATTCACATCGCACCACTTTTTCAACATTTTGTTATGTTACAGCCTTATTCCAAAAATCTATTAAATTCATTTTTTTCCTCAGAATTCTACACACAACACCCCATAATGACAATGTGAAAAATGTTTACTTGAGGTTTTTGCAAATTTATTAAAAATAAAAAAACTGAGAAATCACATGTACATAAGTATTCACAACCTTTGCTCAATACTTTGTCGATTCACCTTTGGCAGCAATTACAGCCTCAAGTCTTTTTGAATATGATGCCACAAGCTTGGCACACCTATCCTTGGCCAGTTTCTCCCATTCTTCTTTGCAGCACCTCTCAAGCTCCATCAGGTCTCTCCAAAGATGTTCAATCGGATTCAAGTCTGGGCTCTGGCTGGACCACTCAAGGACAATCACAGAGTTGTCCTGAAGCCACTCCTTTGATATCTTGGCTGTGTGCTCAGGGTCGTTGTCCTGCTGAAAGATGAACCATCGCCCCAATCTGAGGTCAAGAGCGCTCTGGAGCAGGTTTTCATCCAGGATGTCTCTGTACATTGCTGCGGTCATCTTTCCCTTTATCCTGACTAGTCTCCCAGTTCCTGCACTGAAAAACATCCCCGCAGCATGATGCTGCCACCACCATGCCTCACTGTAGGGATGGTATTGGCCTGGTGATGAGCGGTGCCTGGTTTCCTCCAAACGTGACATGTGGCATTCACACCAAAGAGTTCAATCTTTGTCTCATCAGACCAGAGAATTGTGTTTCTCATGGTCTGAGAGTCCTTCAGGTGCCTTTTGGCAAACTCCAGGTGGGCTGCATTGTGCCTTTTACTAAGGAGTGGTTTCCGTCTGGCCACTCTACCATACAGACCTGATTGGTGGATTGCTGCAGAGATGGTTGTCCTTCTGGAAGGTTCTCCTCTCTCCACAGGGGACCTCTGGAGCTCTAACAGAGTGACTATCGGGTTCTTGGTCACCTCCCTGACTAAGGCCCTTCTTCCCCAATCGCTCAGTTTAGATGGCTGGCCAGCTCTAGGAAGAGACCTGGTGGTTTCGAACCTCTTCCAATTACGGATGATGGAGGCCACTGTGCTCATTGGGACCTTCAAAGCAGCAGAAATTTTTCTGTAACCTACCCCAGATTTGTGCCTCGAGACAATCCTGTCTCGGAGATCTACAGACAATTCCTTTGACTTCATACTTGGTTTGTGTTCTGACATGAACTGTCAACTGTGGGACCTTATATAGACAGGTGTGTGCCTTTCCAAATCATGTCCAATCAACTGAATTTACCACAGGTGGACTCCAATTAAGCTGCAGAAACATCTCAAAGATGATCAGGGGAAACAGGATGCACCTGAGCTCAATTTTGAGCTTCATGGCAAAGGCTGTGAATACTTATGTACATGTGCTTTCTCAATTTTTTTATTTTTAATAAATTTGCAAAAACCTCAAGTAAACCTTTTTCATATTGTCATTATGGGGTGTTGTGTGTAGAATTCTGAGGAAAAAAATGAATTTAATCCATTTTGGAATAAGGCTGTAACATAAATTGTGGAAAAAGTGATGCGCTGTGAATACTTTCCTGATGCACTGTATTTAATGCCATATTTCTGCAGTGTTGTATTGAAATGTTCAGCTCTATATACACAAATCTATGACCTGCATTTCCCGATACAGTTGCATTAGTCCATTAAGTCTTAACTTACCAATCTAAATTTAATTTTTCCATCAGTTCTGTTCCCAAGCAGAAAAATCATGTGGACTAAAGTTTGTTATCAATTACCAGTGGATGTTGAGCAGCTAAAAGAAAGTCCACTTTTCATTTTCAATTTGTTATTTTCTAATGTGCTTAATCAAGAGCAGGGACACAGTGGGCAGCTGGAGCCAATCCCACCTAGTGTAGGACCAAAGGCAGGAACAAACCCTTGTTCAACTTCGGCTGTACTTCTCTGCACAACTTCTACTAAGTACTAGCATTTTGTTCTGATTTGTGCTTTCCCTAAGGTGTTTTTTTTACAACATATGCATATCATTAGTGGGCTTGTGACTCTAAATTTGACATTAGTTTGCATCCAGAAAGTGCTTTTAAAAAATGTTTAATTATTTTATTGTCTTTTCCATGACACCATTTTGTTTACAATTATTTTCTGACAAATCTTGTCAGCACGTTGCTAGGTGATAGCACATTATCATTGATATAAAGGTCACAACAAACTCTTCCTATTTATCTAAGTTCAAGAAAAAAAACAAAAAGGTTATCAAGTGTGTATTTTGTGGGAGCTTTCTTGGTTAATGATTCTAGTAAAGGTACTGACTGAAGACGATTTAGGGTCATCTCTTTGGTTTCCCTGTTTATGAATCCTGCTTGTTCCTCATTCCTCATCAAATCTCCTGGTTCTTTTCCAAAACTGTTGCTGCCTTACTTGTTTAGGACAATACGACATTCTTCTTATTAATGCATCTTTTGGGAGATTATATGGGAGAAGAACTTACTTTACTGTTATTAATCCAAGCCCATTATTAATACTATCTATCACTGACAATATCCATCCATCCATCCATCCATCCTCTTCCGCTTATCCGAGATCGGGTCACAGGGGCAACAGCTTGAGCAGAGATGCCCAGACTTCCCTCTCCCGGGCCACTTCTTCAAGTTCTTTCAGGGGAATCCCAAGGCATTCCCTGGCCTGCCAAGAGACATAGTCCCTGCAGTGTGTCCTGGGTCTTCCCCGGGGCCTCCTACTGGTTAGACGGGCCTGGAACACCTCACCAGGAAGGCGTCCAGGAGGCATCCTGATCAGATACCCGAGCCACCTCATCTGACTCCTCTCGATGCAGAGGAGCAGTGGCTCTACTCTGAGCCCCTCCCGGATGACCGAACTTCTCACCCTATCTTTAAGGGAAAGCTCAGACACCCTGAGGAGGAAACTCATTTCAGCCGCTTGTATTCGCAATCTCGTTCTTTCAGTCACTACCCACAGCTCATGACCATAGGTGAGGGTAGGAATGTAGATCAACTGGTAAATTGAGAGCTTTGCCTTACGGCTCAGCTCCTTTTTCACCACAACAGACCCATGCAGAGCCAGCATCACTGCGGACGCTGCACCGATCCACCTGTCGATCTCCTGCTCCATTCTTCCCTCACTCGTGAACAAGACCCCAAGATACTTGAACTCCTCCACTTGGGGAAGGATCTCGCTCCCAACCCTGACAGGGCACTCCACCCTTTTCCAGCTGAGGACCATGGTCTCTGATTTGGAGGTGCCGATTCCCATCCCAGCCACTTCACACTCGGCTGTGAACTGATCCACAGAGAGCTGAAGATCAAGGCCTGATGAAGCAAACAGGACAACATCATCTGCAAAAAAGCAGTGACCCAATCCTGAGCTCACCAGACCGGACCCCCTCAACGCCCTGGCTACGCCTAGAAATTCTCTCCATAAAAGTTATGAACAGAATCGGTAACAAGGGAGAGCCCTGGCAGAGTCCAACTCTCACTGGAAACGGGTTCAACTTACTGCCGGCAATGCGAACCAAGCTCTGACACCGGTTGTACAGGGATCAAACAGCCCTTATCAGGGGGTCCGGTAACTCATACTCTCGGAACACCCTGCACAGGATTCCCCAACGGACACGGTCGAACACCTTTTCCAAGTCCACAAAACACATGTAGACTGGTTGGGCAAACTCCCATGCACCCTCCAGGACCCTGTTAAGGGTGTAGAGTTGGTCCACTGTTCCGTAACTAGGATGAAAACCACACTGTTCCTCCTGAATCCGAGGTTAAATTATCTGACGGACCCTTCTCTCCAGGACCCCCAAATAGTCTTTTCCAGGGAGGCTGAGGAGTGTGATCCCTCTGTAGTTGGAACACATCCTTCTGTCCCTTTTCTTAAAGAGGGGGACCACCACCCCAGTCTGCCAATCCAGAGGCACTGTCCCTGATGTCCATGCGATGTTGCAGAGGTGTGTTAACCAAGACAGTCCTACAAAATCCAGAGCCTTGAGGAACTCTAGGCGTATTTCATCCACCCCTGGGGCCCTGCCACCAAGGAGTTTTTTGACCACCTTGGTGACCTCAGTCCCAGAGATGGGAGAGCCCACCTCAGAGTCCCCAGGCTCTGCTTCCTCATTGGAAGGCATGTTAGTGGGATTGAGAATGTCTTCAAAGTACTCCCCCCACCGACCCACAACATCCCGAGTCGAGGTCAGCAGCGCACCATCCCCACCATATACAGTGTTGACACTGCACTGCTTCCCCCTCTTGAGACGTCGGATGGTGGACCAGAATCCCCTCAAAGTCATCTGAAAGTCGTTCTCCATGGCCTCCCCAAACTCCTCCCACGCCCGAGTTTTTGCCTCAGCAACCACCGAAGCCGCACTCTGCTTGGCCTGCTGGTACCTATTAGCTGCTTCCAGAGTCCCACAGGACAAAAGGGTCCTCCTATAGGACTTCTTCAGCTTGACGGCATCCCTCACCGCCAGTGTCCACCAACGGGTTTGGGGATTGCTGCCATGACAGGCACCGACCACCTTATGGCTACAACTCCGGTCAGCCACCTCAAAAACAGAGGCACAGAACATGGGCCATTCGGACTCAATGTCCCCCACCTCCCTCGGGACGAGATCAAAGTTCTGCTGGAGGTGGGAGTTGAAGCTACTTCTGACAGGGGATTCTGCCAGACGTTCCCAGCAGACCCTCACAATATGTTTGGGCCTACCAGGCTTGGCCGGCATCCTCCCCCACCATCAAAGCCAACTCACCACCAGATGGTGATCAGTTGACAGCTCCGCCCCTCTCTTCACCCGAGTGTCCAAGACATGTGGCCGCAAGTCCGACGACATGACGATCATCGAACTGAGGCCTAGGGTGCACATATGAACACCCCTATGCTTGAACATGGTGTTCATTATGGACAATCAATGACGAGCAAAGAAGTCCAATAACAAAACACCGGTCAGGTTCAGATCAGGGAGGCCATTCCTCCCAATCACGCCCTTCTAGGTCTCGCTGTCATTGCCCATGTGAGCATTGAAGTCTCCCAGCAGAACGAGGGAGTCCCCAGAAGGTATGCCGTCTAGCACCCCCTCCAGGGACTCCAAAAAGGGTGGGTACTCCAGTCTGCTGTTCAATGCATATGCACAAACAACAGTTAGGACCCGTCCCCCCACCTGAAGGCGGAGGGAGGCTACCCTCTTGTCTACTGGAGTAAACCCCAATGAACACGCTCCAAGTTGGGGGGCAATATGTATGCCACCACCCATTAGGCGCCTCTCGCCGTGGACAACTCCAGAATAGGAGATTGGTTCCAGAGTCTAAGCTGTGCGTCGAGGTGAGCCTGACTATATCCAGCCAGAACCTCTCGACCTCACGCACTACTTCAGGCTCCTTCCTCTTCAGAGAGGTGACATTCCACATCCCAAGAGCCAACTTCTGTAGCCAAAAAACGGACTGCCAAGGTCCCCGCCTTCGGCCACCACCCAACTCACACTGCACCCAAACTTCTTGGCCCCTCCTACAGGTGGTGAGCCCATGGGAAGGGGGACCCACGTTGCCTCTTCGGGTCTTCGGGCTGTGCCCGGCCGAGCCCCATGGGTGCAGGCCTAGCAACCAGGTGCTCGCAAGTGCATGGACCACTCTTTGTCTCATCCCTCAGCTAGGACCAGATTCCTTGGGTGACCCTTTCCAGGGGCATAAAGCCCCAGACAACAGAACTCCTAGGATCACTGGGACATGCAAACCCCTCCACCACAATAAGGTGGTGGATTGAGGAGGAGTCACTGAAAATTTTTGGAAATTTTTGATTAGTTATTAAATTTATTTTTTATGCTATCTACTCGATTTAATACAGGTGAGACGATAAGGTGCACTGCATGTATTCATGATCAACAACGACAACATTCTAATCCAAAGTGGGGTCTTTTAAAGCACCCTGAGGTGGAGGTGGCAGTGGGTGAAGAAGGATGTGGTGATCACCTGAGCTCATAGATCCTCTTCTAGGGCTGGACACCTCAGTAATGCAAAGGAAGCAGACAGGTACCTGAATCCTCTGATCTCTCCAGAGAACTTCCCCTTTTATTGTATTACAGTAGATTACTCTTGTTGGGCTCATGTGAAAAATTATACAACTTGACAATATGCAAAATATATTTGAAAATGTTCTTTTGTGTTATGTGTGTTTAAAGCAGAAATATTGATTTATTCATTTATTTTATAATACTTTTAATTACAGTAGTGGAACTTTAGGCTGAAGGCTTTCTCAATGTCATCAGGGGGAAAGGCAGGAATCTAGCACAGGACAGGAAGGCCAGTCTATTAGGCTAGTTTAACGTCATAATCAGCCAAAACCGTCATGTCTGTGGAGTGCGTGCAAACACAAGAAACACAAGCAAACTTCACAAGTGACTGGACCCAGATTTAGATGTTATGTTCTTTTTCCTGGATTGTGACCACCACAAAAGGTGATGTAGTCAATGGAGGAACGACAGGTTGCCCATCTGCATTAAAAATAGAATGCTTCATTTTAAATGTCTCACAAATTGTTTTAGGCAGACACATCAAGGAAGGGGCATGTGTAATAATGACTGGCGCTCTGAGAAGAAAGTGCCTGCATGCTGTGTGAACTGCATCAGTTGGGGCAGAAGAGCTCTCAAGATACTGACCCTCCTTCAGAAACATTTAATAATCTACTTCATGGAACAAATAGGAGCAAAGCAAGTTGGGTTTATCTGAAAAAAGAAAAGGAGTCTCCCCAAATGGGAATGCCATTGAATGTAGTCATCCACCTACAGGAGACTAATTAGAAACTGACCATTCAAACATAGCGGGTGGACTGAATAGCCCTCATTTCAACTGTAAACTTCCCTATGAGCCCACACTACCACAAGTTAATGCTCCAGGCAGATTGAACCACTGCTGTAGTTCTTGTAAAGGTTACACTAATTTTATTGGCATTCCTGTGAACAGATGGCCTGCAGCAAAAAAGTAAGGGCAGAGCATGTGCAAATTGCTTGTGTTTGGTCACGGAAGAAAGCGCTATAGAAAAAGAAGAGGAAGAAGAAGAAAGACTTTGTCATTGTAACATAATCACAATGAAATTATGAGAGCCACTCTAACTGGGTACAAAAAAACAAAAACGACACTACTTTTTGTGAAACACAACCAGTGCTACAATACATAATACATGCCCAGTATAAGCGGAAAAGGCTAACCACTAATAATTATGAGGGTCTGACCCACACCCACATATGAAACTATTTATTTCATTCTGTACGTATTTTTCTTATTTATTTTGTACCTTTCATTATTGTATATTGTACTGTGGGGGTTTACTGAAAAACCTTCCACACTCATTTCTGATTATATCATGACTTCAGATATAAAGCATACTGAGTATTAAAATAATTTATATACTTTACTAGCTGTGTTACCCAGTTTTTCCAAAGACATTTCCTAAGACAATGGGCTTCAGTTACTGTGAGTTACTGGAGCCCAACCGAGCAAGCATAGGGTGCAAGGGAACAATTCCTGGACAGGGTGCCAGCTCATTGCAGGGTGAACAACACAACCCTTTTAGCATCGCCAATCCACCTGCATGCCATTTAGGTTGGGGAGAGGAAACCAAAGCACCTGGAAAGAACATGTGAACTCCACGAAGGAAGGACCCAGGATGTGAACCCTGGTGTCCTAACTGTGAGGCAGCAGTGTAACCACTATGCCATTGCGCTGCCCACTTTTGAACATGCTACATACTTTACACATTAGAAAAACATTCCTGCTGTAGATCAATTGTTGCTTTTCCTAGCGATTTCGCTTTTTTGATGGTCATTGCAAAAGACAGTTTTATAGGAAACTGTATTCTTCTGAATTCAAACAGGTAATTAATAGGAATATTGGGAATTTTGAGTATAAATATAACTTCACCTTATAGCATACCCTTTTAAAATGGTAGCTTCAGTCAGATTTGAATGTAACATTTTATTCTGTAATCGTGTACTGTTTCAAAGATTTGTAGGGTTTTAGATCAAAAGCAGTACACACTGTATCATGGTTTCCTGATTACATACAGCATTGAGGCTTGCAGGCTGGACATTTACGTGGCCCATGTAATGAACTAGACATTTTCAGCACTGTACAGATAAGAAGAGGTGAAAAGAAATTATATAGTGAACTATGAGCAGTGTCCTCCTCCTCCTCTATCATCTGTCCATGGAAGACCCCTTTACTGAGCTGTGCCAGCGTTTAAACTGACCAAGGCATGTCGTCGTTCCTGGCTTGTATTGTACCCGTGGCTTGAAGTGGGCATACCAGCAATTCTCTTGCTTTCTTTTCCTTTGTACATTGTCCATTTTCTTCACTCTTTTGCTCACATATTTATTTAACATTATGCAACATTTACAGTCAAAAAAGGATCACAATGATGCTAAAACCAAAGGTCACTAGATGAGGGAATCACACAGGAAACTGCTAACAAGAATCCTGGATGTTGTGCCAAGCATGTGGTGCCAGCTTTAAAGTATTGTGATGATGATGTTACATCATGACAAGGGTTTAGCAAGGTTAGGATTGTAGCCTAGCAACTGAGACCCACTAAAAATGGCAGCGCTGATACATAAACAAAAATAGTGTTGTGGTAAAACAAACACAATAATTATTAATGTTTCCTGAAGACAAAAACTTCTGATGTCTAAAACCTTCCAAAATGTCAAAATGAACTTGAAAGAACATTTTAAAAGAGCAACTCACAATTATTTGTCTGAATTATAACAAACATGACATCTGCACATTTGAATTTAGAGTTCAAAATCCTGGTTGTTCAGTTGAGCAAAGAGAGCTCCCATTTGCTCAACTGGGTGAGATAGCACCATCAGTATCAGACCCCTTGTTCTCGCAGTGTGAGGAGGTGAACTAGGAGGTGGTTTCGGCCCCGAGTGATTTCTTGCTGGTCACAAGTGGGTGTGTGAGCTAGCCATCCCACTCAGTAGCACATCTTTAAAAAAGTTATTTGGAGTAAAAATACTAAATTTTGATCATTTGGCTTCCTTGTCATTGTCCTGGATCCAGACACACTATGACAGTAAGCTCTATTGTTTACGCCATGTGCTGGAAGATGCAGGCGCAGTGTGTAGAAGGTTGAATGAATAAGTGGATGAATAGCAGCAAAAAACCCATCCTGCTTCTCCAAACATCTTTAAAAACCCACAAAGCAAGATTCCTATCAAGTCCTATCATATCTTCAAGAAGACTATGAACACCATTTAATTTGATTTCACATGCTGCCTTATCAAGAAAAAAGGGTATAGTGTGGGAAAAAGCAGTCTATATCTAGATGCCATCACTGCATGAAATTCTGAAAAGCTGCGTTTCACTTGTTTACATATTATGAGACATCACAGGGGAAAGTTTTAAACGCTTATCTACAAACTAAACCACTGCTACTATATTTTTGCACTGTGAGAGAGGAGGAAGCCACTCTCATTCTGCATTGTTTTACTTCATGCTGTCCTCTCTGTGGGAGTTTGGAGCTGGTAACAACAGTAAACCAAGATGATATTTTACGTGGAAAATAGGAAGCCTCAACGTATCTTATCTTCTCTCCTCTCTACCCAATCATAAAAGACTTTGGTGACAGTACTACTTACAGCTTGTGACATTTTTAAGCAGAGAAACAAGCAGAAAGAAAAAAAATCCAATGAGCTTCAAAACGTATAACATTTATGAAGTCTGTATGTGTCTAAATTTAGTTTTTCAAAGCACTGATAACGGAGTATATACAGTAAAAAGCTGCCTCAGGAAGCTCTCTGTAAGTGCTGCTTAAATCCTAAAGTCTGGCCATGTTCAAGACATGAGGGGTGCAATAACCTCCTGGGGTGTCTGTCATACGGAGATATAGAATTTGAGGAGAGACAGCTCTTTAGACCAGTGTGTTACACACAAAACTCCATAGGACCTGAACAGTGAGAACTGTTGCAGATATAACTGGGTGGGGGGCCAGTTTTACTCATTATATGTCCATCATCAGTGCTGTACAGTCAAGCCCATACAAATGGAACAAGTCACCTGCAGCTGGACTGCACAAATATCTTCTGCCCTAATAACTGCAAAGTCTGTTTCTACCCTGACAGATTGGAATTGCAAATGAGTTTTTTGCCTACAATTATGGAAGTTTAGAAGCATACTAAATTAAAAGACTATTTGTTCCCACCTTGTGCCTAGTGCTGTTGTGAATGATTGCTTTAAAAAACAAAGTATCATTCTGACTGAGTTTCATTGTAGTTTTATTAAAAGTAAGCAAATTCAAAAGAACAGTGAGATGAATAAAAAAATCTCATTCAACTAATTTTGAATTAAGAATGACCACTTTTTAGCATTGATTAAACAAAATAAGTCCAGCTGTTTACAAATTCAGCAGCATTGGACACAAGGCTCACTCTCTGTCATCTTGAAAATAAATAAATACACATCACAGCACTTTAACATTCTCAAAAACAGCTGCAGGTGAAGTCTATCAAGGCAGACATATAGCTTGAGTATGTTGTCAGTCTAATTTTTTAACTCTATTATTTCAACACTCTTAAGGACAAAAAAGATGACGGGATTAAAAAAAAAATAAAAAATAGATAATGCGCAAATCCATAAACATGATCGGGGCAAGCCAACAATAACACAAACAATCAAGCAATCACTACCAAGGGGCAAAACTCAGAGCCAGCAATACAATATGCTAAGCCAATATCGGTAACATGAGGCCCAGGGCAGGGATCACACCTTCAAGGGACAGTCACACACTCACTTATAGCAATCTACCGATGCAGGCAAAAAAAGAAAAAATTTGTTCCAGTTGGACATTAAATCTGTCCCTATATCAAAATATTCAGAGTAAACGTAAATAAATGCCTTATACGTAGATTTTTATTTCTATCTTGGGCACAATACCTTTGTCATATCACTTCATAGTTGTTCTTGGAAGAGACAAGCAAACATATGTGAGCAACATTACAGGTTACAAGGACGCAACACATTTGCAAATATAAATGTTCAAGTGGCAGGATAAGATTCCATAGTATAAAGTGTAAAAATCAACCTCTTATAAAGGAGTAAGTATGTGCAAATTATCATACTATGGTATCACATTCATCTAATGATTGCTCTTAGGAAAAAGACAGTGAAAAAGCACACTTACAAAGTCAGATTGTGATGATGTGGTAGGGGAGCTGTGGCAATGAGTGAGGAGATAATAAGAGTAATTGAATTACCGTGGGTAGGCATGACAATCCTACGAGCCCTACTGTAGATAATAATAATCTGTATTCTTAGACCATTAAACCTGTACACAGGGTGAAATGGGCAGGCAGTCTGAAGTCTGTTTTGTCAACTGCAGACACTTTTTATCTACAATGTATGCAGTAACTACACCTAAATGTTACAAGGACTCATCTGCCCATTTTCATTTACATATCTGGCTACCCTTTGTCCAATGCAATTTACAACATATTTAGATATATTTGGTTAACTTTCATTTTTGGTTTTATTGTAATTGGAGCTCAGGCAGGTGAAGTGACTTGCTTATGGTCACACAGTGTCCGTAGCAGGATTTGAACTCACAACCTCAAGTTTTGAAGTCCAAAGCCTTAACAAGGCCCAAGGACCACCAGTTTCTTTGTTTGTCACAATCCTTTTCTGCTTGTTGTGCTCTGTGCCTGTCTGTCTGCATGGTGGCCTATCCATTTATTTTATGTTAAAACATACAGGTTAACAAACTCAATCTTTGTCTAAGTTCTCAAAAGTGGACCTGTGCAGGGGTATAAAACACCATTTATAAAGTGACTAGTTGGCTAGAATTTAGGAAAGACAAAAAGTCTGTAGTCGATAATCACCCCAGCAGTAGAAGGGAAAAATGAAAACCATCAAGGTTTTGAATGTGATTTTACAGAGAGCTGCTGTCACGTGCCGTTGCCTAGAGAAGATTTTTCCTTTATCTTTACCATTTTTGTAATGCTGTGGTTGTCGAGTTTAGTCTTGGGGCCCCACATGTCTGCAAGATTTTATTTTAACCAGTTTCACAATCAGTGCATAAACTTACTTTCAGCAGATCTCATTATTTAGTTATCTGGTCTACAAATATTTCCATTGCATGCATGAATATTTGTATTCTCTGCTATAGCTTTAAATGTTTACATTGCTTTCGTAGTATTCTTTTAATTTAGAGCTTTCTATACAGTTTGCTTCTTTAATTCTATAAAAATGTGGATAATCAGCAATGATCAGTGCAAACATAGGTGCAGACAACATTGAGTGCATTTACCTACCGTCACACACTTGTGCATGGGAGGCTGCTAAATGGCTCAAAAGATGGTAATTCCTCGTGAAACCAGGGGACAACAGAGTTCACTAATCCTTGTTTTTTTGCTATTGACAGACAGATCATGGCAAATTCCACTTGGGCCCGATGACACCACTTGCAGTTCTGGTTCCAAGACGTCACTTCCAAGTTCAGTCCTGAGGACATCACTTTCGGTTCCTGTCTGATGACATAATTTCCCGTTTCCCTCAATATAACCACCATGTTTGCCTGTTTGCTTTGTTCTTGTTCTGGACTGAAACCTGCGACATTGAACCACAACCTTTGCTATTTTGGCAGCCAAATTCAAGTATACGGGCGGCTGCCCTCAAACCTCTTTCTGTGAAGCATGGAATCTATTAAATTACACTTTCTAACTCGATTATTCAAAGAAGCCCAGTTTCTAAAATGCCATGTAATAGACTAAACCGCTCGTTCACACAGCAATGGGGGTTCAAATAATATGCAATATTTTAGTCTGCCACCTTTGCCAATACCCCAAAATAATTTCATTTCAAGCATGTTAATTTTCATCACATTCTCAACCCATTATATTTTGGCCTAATTAACAATTGGCAAAAATAGCTGTAAATAACAATGCAAAACAGAATATACAGGGTCAACAGGTCTGAATAAAAGAAGTGTAAAAAGAAGAAAAGAATAAAGCTTTGCCATGCCAGGTAAAATTAATAAAACTGTCTCATGCATTTCCAACAAAAACAGTTAATGAGTAGTAAAGTAACTTGAAAGACATGTAAAAAAATAATTTAAAAACTGTAGAAAACAAAGTGAGCTCAATAAATAAACTCCACAGCTGGCATTCGGTGCCAACAGGAAAGTTTAAATTTAACTGTTGACTTTTGATAAGCAGTTCATCCCAGCACTGTAAGTAATCAATCTTTTATTTTTTTATGAATGTACTATATTTGCACTCCAGATCAGGTTGTAGAGGTTGTGAGGATGCTAAGATTCAAATAGCCTGAAGACAGCCATTTGAGTAGTTTTTTACATCAACCTGAGGAACATGCCCAGCCGTAACTGTGCATGCATACATTCACACACAGAGACATTGATAAGTGGCTCAATGAATTGATATATATTAAATATATAATAAAGATAATAAAGTATAGATTCAACAAATAAAGAAGGAAAAAACAATTATTGAATAAACAACATATATTGAGAGAAGGATACTAAGGATAGAGCTACCAGGTAAGCGGAAAAGAGGAAGGCCTAAGAGAAGGTTTATGGATGTGGTGAGAGAGGACATGCAGGTGATGGGTGTGACAGAGCAAGATGTAGAGGACAGGAAGATATGGAACAAGACGATCCACTGTGATAACCCCTAACAGGAGCAGCCAAAAGAAGAAGAATATGTAAAAGCCCTCCCCAATTCCAAGATGATGATAATTATTTACATACATTATATACATGAAACCAAACCAAAACAACAGACACTACTCAGAAAACAAGCAACACTTATGATAAAGTCCATCACAGTCAAATACAGCAGGTATAGATGACAATGGTGCATGGAATAAATTCCCTTGTGGAACAGCCCTCACAATGAAATATAAAGCTTTGTCCTACCAGGGCCCAGTTGTTGTGTTAGGTCTTAGCATGATTGGGAGTGTTCCCCAGATGAAGATGTATCCATCCATGATGAAATTGCTTGAATAGTGAGGTTGACTGGTGATTGGGTGAATGTCCAGGTGCAAGTGAGTGCAGATGTGTGCATGAATATGCCACAAGATTGAAGGGCTCTGAACTGAGTTCTGCTTGTATCAGCTCCGAACTGTGCAGGGTAAAGTGGGCTCAAAAAATATTCATGGGTGTCTAACAGGGAACCTCAGTGAAAAAGTGACTTGCAACACATTCAGGAAATGAAAGCATGAAGGACTGCCAAGCACCAAACTCTTGTTAAACCATTCACTTTATAAGGTATCAAAATGTAGTGGATTTGAAAAGTATGCTAACTCAGATCAACTGGTTACAAATGTAGTACGACTGAAACTCATTACAGATCTTTCATTCGATCCTCTTTACTTTCTGTGGAGTATAGGGCCTTGACAGTTGTCTTCTATTTCTTGTGGACTCTGGTGATCTTTTTTGCTCCATCCCAGGCTGATGGCTTTGAGATCTTCATTTAGACTACTTATCCTGGTCTGCTTTGGGTGCCCCCATCATCATTTTCCATCACCAGTCTCTGCTCCTGATCTACATGTGCACTAACTCCTGGTTTGCCCTTGTCCACAGTGTTTGGCACTCTATCGACCCACTGAATGTGGAGATTTTGATTGGAGACATTTGTTGATAAAGGATTGGATCTTTTAAGAACTATTGGTGGTGACATAGCAGATCACCCATTTATTATGTTAAAACAAACCGTCTACAAACCTTTTTAAAGACTCTTTTAGATGTTTGTCAAAGACACTGTAAAATGTTTTTCTGCCCTACAATGTTTGCACATTTAGCTAGAATTACTCAAGACAAGTTAATATGTCTTTGAGTTGTTTGCCTATTAGCTGTGCAAAGAACAGTTCAGCTTTCAGACTGGTTGGCAAGACTGTGGCATCTGACATAGCAAGTGTGTCAATAAAAACCATCTGTTGTATACGCACATAAGATAAACCCAGAGACCTGAGAAGTGTGTTAAAGGAGGACTCCTGTATATGCAGTAGCCTGTGCAATGCTATCAAAGAGCAAAGGATGGGTGGCAAGAATACTAAAACCCAATCAGAGCTCTGACTCAAAGGGATTAAAGTAAGACTGTTATGCAGAAATTGTTTGCCCAGGAAATGGCCAGATTTAAGATCATTAATGTAATCTAACATGGATAAACAGAAAAGTTAAGAATACAAGTTGGGGACGCTGTAAGTTCTTTAGACTATGTTCCCATTACCAGGCTAAAGTGACACAAATCCAATTTTTTGCCTTAATGTGACACAAATCTGATGTTTCCAGGTCTGTGTAGACACAGAAATGCAATCTTTATAAATCTGATTTGAGTCACTTTAATATTTGGTCCTAGATACGTACCCAATTTGTGGCTTTGTGACATAAATGAGAATGCTCGGATTAGAATTCATGTGTTTTTTTGTCTATACACATGGGCCAAATGCTGTCATCATCAGCCAGCACCAGGAGTATGGCAAAACAACAATGGAGGAGACCTACAGCTGTGACAACAGTTCCACCATTGTTGGCTCCTTTCTCATACCCAAACATCTCTTGGTGCAGTGGTGTCCGCAATAGCTCAGAAAGCAGCACACAGTAGCCGTCTGCCTTTTTTTCATCTTCTCAATCTGATCATGTACAGCTGAAGAATTGTTTACTATTCTACAGAGCAATGCAATACATACACTGACCACTGACCGACCACTTATCTCAGTTTTAATACCACAAGTCGTCTTGCAAAAATGAAGTTTTTTGTTATTGGCGATGCAGATGACAATTGTATCAATGTGCACATGCATGCCATTTTGGAGGACAGCTATGTTCACATTATAGTAGATGGAGATCACTTGTACTTATGAATTTGAACTGTCAAGATAGGCAAATACGCTCTGACCAAAAAATCAGAACTGAGCAATGAGGTTTCTAATGTGAACGTAGCATTAGAAAGCTACAGCAAATAATACAATTAGACCATCAAGACCAGAGCTTCAAGGACTTCAAAGTAGGAAGTTAAATACGCCATGGTCAGAAGGTGATAGAATTGGAAGGTATTGAGTTAGATGGTGAAAATTACCAGAACAAAATAAATGCAGACTGGCTAGGAATCACAAATGATGTGCTGTGGTTGTGGACAAAAATGGTAGTTCATGATACTAAGGACTCTAGATTATTAAAATTTTACCATATATACTCACGTTTAAGTTCTCCATCGTACAATTCGGGGCTTGATTTTACCATATAATTTCCGGTATTTTATAATGTCGGTCATAGATCTTGAATGCGGAAAACTCACGCTATTGGTCCAAGAGATTATGATATTCTAACGCAGAGAGTAAGCACGGAGCACCCTGCCTTTTTTTTTCCTATGTATTGTGCCTATGTGACCACACAGTAATACCCGAACTATTCTGAGCGATGCTTGCACTGTTTTGTGTATCTCATGCCCTCATACACCTTTATTGTAAGAGCATCCCTTATCTACGATGGAGTGTTCAATCAGAAGAAAATATTAAGCTGGTTTTAAATCAAACGTCATAGAAGTAGAGAAAGAAATTGGAAACTGCGCTGCTGCAACAAAATTTGATGTGTCTGAGAAACTGGTGCGAGATTGGAGGAAGCAAGAAGATTTAGCAAGAAGATTGCATTTTTGAATGGGTTTATAAGTCGGGGTACCGATAAAATTTGTCCTGTTGAAAGGCTGTGAAAGGTGTAGCGGTCAGAAGCCGCTAAATTTCACACCGTCGTGTGTGACGGAGATTTATTTATTTTACTCGAGGATTACCAGGGACAACCCCAGCCTTGGCACGACACACACACACTACAGAGACAACAAAGAAAAACACGCTGGGAATTTAAACGATAAAAAAGTATAATGAAATTAAATTAACTAAATGAAAACAATAATACCAGACCCTGATCCCTTCGGCGATATTACATTTAACAGACAAACACGCAGTAAAGTCCATGGATGAAATGAGCAACGGTGAAGTTAAAGTCCAGCGATTTGCATGAAGAGAGGGAAATGGAAAAACACAGTCCTACCGGTAATTGTTGAAGTATGATGACAGATGAATGGTTCAGAAGCGCTCCTTCTTCTGGGTAAGCCAATGAATCCAGACACCGTCCTCAGTAAATAGTAGACAGGTAGACAAATGATTCCAGTCCCCAACAAACAATACAATCCAGGACACGAAGATGTATGGCAGAACAACGCCAGGGAATTCAACAGATAAATACAAGCACCAAACAAACAAAACAAACTTTTTTTTTTCTTCGACCCCTGCCCTCCTTTTAAACCCCTTTGGCCACCTTTGACCCCCAACAGCCCCTGAAAGGACTGCTGGGAGATGCAGTTCTAACTAATGGTAACACTGCCACAAAGGAAACACAACACCCAATGCCCTGTGAGAATAAAATGTAGGTAAAAAGCAACAGCCATCACCAGTTATCCAATCTCCAAGAGGTTGCCTCATAACACACCATTCTGTATTACATGAACCTGATGATCTATTGATCACCACCACTGTTATATCAGATTTTCAGTGAGAGTCTAGAGAGACCTTTACAGCAGTTATTCCTAAACAAAACAGCCTCTTCTGTATGGAAAATGAAATAGAGATGAGAGGTGCTGCAAAAGAAAACTTTGGAGAAGGAAAGAGTTGTTAGTCTTAAAGATAATTGGGAGAAAATTAGCAATAGGCATCAAGGAAGCATAGACTGGGTGGGTATCCCCAAAACATATTGAAAAAAGGACGTGGGATCCTTGAATGACAGAATGGACAACAAAGACCAATGGATAGACTCAAGACAAAAAATTAACAAGAAGTAAATTAAGTGTAATGTCAGTAATTTTTTTAACCCATTTAGTCCTGAACAAGTTCTCGGGGGGTGCCACAGCCGGTCCCAGCTATCATAGGGCACAAGGCAAGAGCAAATCCTGGACAGGGCACCAATCCATCACAGAGCAAACACACGCACACCCACAAACCACACACTAGGGAAATTCTTTGGACAGTTGGAGGAAACCGAAGCACCTGGAGGAAATCCATGCAGAGATGAGGAGAACAAGCAAACTTCACGCAGGGAGAACCAGGGATGCGAAACCTTATCTACTTACTGCAAGGCAACAGCGCTACCACTGTGCCACCCTAAGTGTAATTTAAAATCCTAAATTGAATATTTTAGATATTTAGGTTATTAAACAAATATGTGATACTGGTGAAAATAGATTTTCAGGAGATTTGGGGTGTAGAAGGAAGGTTACACTGCCAAACAGAGACAATGGATAAAGAGCGATTTGTAGCCCTGCTCTGACAAACATACAGAGGTGTCATGATATAGTGGCAGCCACCAAGAAAACGTTCAAAAAAATGATGCCATAAAAATAAGATCAAAATAAACAAGCAAAACAATGTTTCTAAAATAAGAAGAACAAGGACAATAAGCACCAAATTTGTTACAGTGAATTGGATGAGTACAAAAGTGAAAGATAATGTGCTGATTGCTATATGTTGTATATTTACATAAAAAGATGGATCATAAAGTGCTGCTACACAATAGGCAGCTTGATATGCATTAATTATACTGCCTAAAATACCTGAACCCACAGCTTAATCCTAGGCAGTGTCGCGGGGGCTGGAGCATAACCCAGCAAGCATAGGGTGCAAGACAGGAACAGTCCCTGGACAGGGCGCCAGTCCATCACAGGGGAGCACACACACACAGATAGGTACACCCATTAGGACCAATCTAGTCTCACCAGTCCACCTAACCTACATATTTTTGGACTGTGGGAGGAAACCAGAGCACCCAGAGGAAACCCAAGTTCTACATGGGTAGAACATGCAAACGCCATGCAGGAAGGATCTGACAGTGACCCTGGTCTACTTACTGTGAGGCACCATGCCGCCCTTTTATATGAATGTGGTACAAAAATGCATTCATTCCTTTCACTCTCTGATTGTGGTTTTACAAGTCAGGAGTCATGGGGAGCCAGGGTTCATCTTCACAGCAATGGACATGAGAAAGGAAAGAGTTCTGAACACGCCAACATAAATTTACATTTAGATCTGACAAACCACATCTTTTTGCACTATATAGGAAATGAAAAATTAAACATTCATACTCCAAAACAGAATGTTAACATTTACCTGAGATTCTAATCTTTCACTTTGTGAACTCCTGATAGCATCTGGTTTTTGTATGTTTGCAGCTGCATGATTTTTACATTTTGCAAAGCAAATGATACTAGGAAAAACAAACCTATTCAAATGTGTTCCTCCCTTTATTTTTACAAAAAATAAACCAAAGGCTTTTATGGTGTAAGGGCTGACTGCTGGTAATGTGAAGCAACTGTCTTTTTTTTTTTGTACAAATGATGATATGATCACTAATGCACCACAAAGGGCTTGTGCTGTGGTGTGGTTTACACTGTTTACCCTTTGCCACCCTTTAAGATCAGGCTCCTAGCTAACCTGACAAGATATTTTGTAAAAAATTAGTGAAGAGTTGGCATACCATAAAGCTTAATACACCATATATTTTATTTTGATGCAGCACACTGGAGCAGAATGTACAGGTGCTGTCTGCCATTTCTAAATACAGTATGTGGCTTGAGCTCAAGGCCCAGTCACATCCTGTGTGGGGTTTGAACGTTCTTCTGTGTGCCCAGGCATTTTGGTTTCCTCCCTCATAACAAAAAAGCACATATTCATTGAAGCTCGCTTGGTTTGTGGGCACCTAGGCCAGGGTCCTACCCTGCAATGAAGGGTTGATTGATGCATGTTTTGTGTTGAATACTTTAACAAAATGTATCTAACACTAGAAAATAACTGCAATATTCATGTTATTGCCATTCAAGAATAATGCGCAATGAGCAAAATAATAGCAACCATCTGGTTACCCATTTATAGCTGTAGCCCCTAGACAACATTGACAGCTATAATGGCTAACTTCAATCTGTTGTGAATTGGTGTTATTCTTCATCTCCCTGTCCCCCTCTCATGTAGCAATGAGTTTTGCATGAAATGTAAATAAAATTTCTGGATATCTATGAGTCCTAGAGCTTTCATACTGAAATTATGTAGCAGATTTTCATGAATTTAGAGAAATTGTGGAGAATGGCAGAGCTATAATAATAATAATACATTTTACTTAATAGGCGTCTTTCTTAGCACTCAAGGTCACCTTACAATAAAATTAAACAACGTTAGTAAAATGAAAACAAGAGAATGATAACAGGCAGTTAACTTCTATAGTGCTATAAGAGGATGTTGTGATGTGGGATTTTGCCTATAACTTGATAAATGTTTTGTATGTCTTTATTTATAATTTAGGCAAACCAATGTAATTTAGTTTTACTTTGGTGAGAGGTATTCGTGTTTGCACCCCCAGGATTTGGGGGGATGTGTCTTAAACCAGTTTGATATTTCGCTGCTAAAGTCTTTGTCTCATTCCCCACACAAAGCCAGGTTAGCTTAACATATGGTCTTGGGGGGGTCAGGTGTTAAGATGTTCTATTTCACCCATTGGCCTGAGATATGGCTGTTTGGAATTGGCTTGTCTCAGAGGCCTTTAAGTACCATGATGTCCTATTGGTTCTAGGAATTGGAGAGAACCTATAAATTTGCTTGCTCAACCACATTCTCTCTCTCTAACCAACATATGATGAAGAAGCATCTCTCTTGCTAACCTGTGATGATGAAGACAACACAATGAAGAGCACAGCTCAGCAGCCATATTGAACAGACATGTGGCTGAAAGCTGAGCACCAAAGATGATTTAACTAGAGACATTTTAAGTAACTACAAGTCTGTGTGCCACCTGAATTACACATCAACATCAAGTTGTATGGTTGCCAATATTCAAATGTAGTTTGCTTTTTTTCCTATTATTTATGAATATTATCAGTAATACATTATTTTATGTGTAACTTAACTCCTGCTTGTCGTTTTACTACATCTAATTGCCTGAGGTTATAGATATAGAAGGGAAGGTAGGGAGAAGTTATATACAGTGGTAAGTCTGTGAGATTAGGCATTCTAAGGCTACATATTAATAATACAATAGGGGAAAGTACTAAAGAGCAATATATATATTACTCTACCAAGATAAAACAGAGGACAAGCTGCCTGATGTTAAGAGTCTCTCTACCAGATAAACAAATTTTTGGAGCTGCATGGGATGGCAGTTGTTTTAAGGAGTTAGAATCAGGAGACTGATCAGTGTCAGATAAAACATGCCCAGGTTGTCACCAGCAGACAAAGAATTTAATAGCCACAGGTCCAGGAAATTAAACAATAATCACGGTGAAGAAACAGAGCAAGAGCAGCAGTAGCTAAAGTTCATGAAACTATAACTAAGATGTAAGAAGACTAAAACCACAGTCAGACCCAAAAAGAATTTGTAACTAGAGAGGCCTTTATCAAAAAATAATAACATTCAAGTTTTAGGTTGAATTCATAAACTTGGACAAACCAAGCACTCCAAAAGGCTGACCTTTATATCCTTGACAATCCAGCTGAGACTCCTGGTGTCACCACTAAAAACTACATCACAACTATCAGCAATGAAGTTCCAAAATGACAGTGCCCATAGACAAAACAAAATGTGACCATTAGAACCCTAGTTCTCAAACCCCCCAAAATGAGGCCTAAATTATGTTTTAGAGCTACAGGAAGCACATAGAAAAATTAAAAATCATACATTCAGCGGAAGCTGGCAGTCAATGAGGTTCTTTCATGAAGTAAAAAAAAAAATTCTCATATTGAAAAAGCTTCTTCAGTAAATATAAAGAGAAAAATGATAAATATATCTAGTACAGATAAAAACAAAAGACATGCAATACTCACCACATTTTCTAAACTAATTAAAAGCATTACATTGTTATAACATGATCACTCTGCCACCAAAATCACCCTGTTAATTTCTGTCTTCATATGTTTACATTTATAGATTTGGAAGACCATCTTGCACTGCTCTACCCACAAGATGCAGTTAGAAGTCAGAGGGCTCAGTATAGGACAGTGTATGGCTCAAGTGTGTTGTTCCTTTTGTTGGTTCTTAATAAGTTAGGTATTAACTTATGTTAAAAACATACTTTGCTGTTTGTTGTAATTGGCGTTGTTAATAATGCAGCAGGGAGTTTTTTTAATGAAATGGATAATGGTATAATTAGTAATTATAAAAAAAGTTTAAAATATTAATTTGCAGTTTCATATTTAATTGATGCTTTATACTGATGGGTCTTCTGGTTTAAGACAAAATTATTATTTATATGGTTGTGTGACTAACTTGTTAAATGTACAAAGGGACATACTGTAAACATATTACTTTTAACTTTAATATATTCCGTTTAAAATGATTCCAGTAACAATAACAATAGTAATACAATAATATGTTTTAGTTATATACCACCATTCCCCTGCTCAAAATGCTTTTTACTAAAAACTTGTACAAATCAAAGCAATTAATACATTCTAATATAAATGCGTTGTTACTGTATTGTATGATGAATGAGAGAATTATCAGTGACAGAGGGTTTCGTTCACTGATATTGGTATAGTTTAAACTCTAGAACAAAAGAATCGTAAGCGTAGCGAGTCGAGTTTCATGACTCAGGTGGCGCACATCTACTAGTATCAGCAATATGAAACAAGACACTCTGCAGGATATGCATGTATTTTAGCAATTAGTACAATTCACTGAAAAGAGCTGTTCATAAAGAATGAATCATTTGCAAGACAACCATCACTAACTCTGAAAAGAATGCAAATTCTAGTAAAACTTGAACATCTTGCCATGACTGGAATCACTCATTCATTGCTATTATTATCAACAAAAATAGGCAATATACCGTATTTACTCGTGTACCACGCGCCCTTGTGTAAGACACGCACCCTAATTTTTACAAAGAAAATCAGGGAAATCGTTTTGCCCCGTGTACAATGCGCATTGTGATTGTATAGGAAGCGTTTAGAGAGAGAGCATGAGAGTGCAAGCAAGTGAGAGAGAGAGACAGAGCGCGAGAGCGCAAGCAACCAAGCGAGAGATATCGCGAGTGCATGAGAAAGAGAGAGAGAGAGCACGAGCAACCGAGTGAGAGAGAAAGAGAGCGCGAGCAACCGAGCGAGAGAGAGAGCGCGAGCAACCTAGCGAGAGAGAGAGAGTGCGAGTAAGTGAGAGAGACAGCACGAGTGCGATAGCAAGCAAGCGAGAGAGAGAGAGAGAGAGCCCGATTCTGCGAGCAAGAGAGAGAGCGAGTGAGCGAGCCCAAGCAAATGAAGTAAACATTACAGAATGACATTTCCTCGTGTATGACACGCACCTGATTTTCTAATGCTAATTTTCAGGAAAAAATGTGCACGTGGTACACGCGTAAATATGGTACTCGTTACAAAAGCTCAGCTTTTCTCTTTTTTCTCCTGAATTTATTTACTAGTTACTAGTCTTATTTAAAATTACAATTAATCTGCCTTGTCACTGATAGTTGTCTCTAGAAATCAGATAAATGGATTTCAAATTGATTTTATATTTACTGATAAACTGCAATACATGCTAGCCTAAGTGCTGGCTTGTCTTGACTGCACTTCAAACATGCTGCAGAGTTGGATGGAATCACGAATAGAACCCGAAGGCTGCCTTATGTCTGCAATACCTAAAACAGTAAAAAAAAAAAAATGAGAAAATGTGGGTGCATTAAATAAATAATAATAAACAAGCGCCTAAGCAGTTCAGTTTTATTTTACCGCAGGTGACATTTTTTCCACAGATGGTGAGGGTGACATGCCAGCGTGAGAGTAAAAGCAAGGCAAAAAGTTTTTAGAACTGCTCTACCATCTATTGTATTGATAAAGGGAATGAGACAGAGTATAGCAATAAGGTGGGGAACTTTGTTTATTGATACAAAGAGAATTGTCTGCATCTTAACATCAGCAAAACCAAAGAACTGATTATTGACTGCAGCACCAACGAGCCTCTATGTCACTATTCAACGAGTAGATATAGAGGTGGCCCACTACTCCATGTACTTTAAGGTCCACATTAATTACAGGTTGGACTGGTCTCAGAACACCAAGAAACTATATTCGTAAGGAGATTGCATTCCTTTAATGTAGGAAGTGACTTCCTTCACAAATTCTATAACTCTCTGAGGGTCAGTGCAATTTTCAACATTACGGTGTGCTATGCTGGTAACATCAATTCAAAAAAGGCCCACCAAATCAACCAGCTAATCAAAATGGCAGGCTTGGTTATGGAACTCACTCTGGACCCCCTGGAGGTAGTACCAAAGGAGATAATTAAAACAAAATTGAGTGCCATTATGAACAATGCTACACATAATTTTCTGACACACTCACACAGCTTACTTTGAGCCAATAAATAATTCAACAGAAGTGTGTCAAGAAATGCTATTGGGGCTCATTTATACCAACAGCAATATGTCTGCATGATGCCTCACTGTGGCTGTGACTGGTAAATCAGAAGTTTTCTTTCTTTTCAGTTTCCTTGCTTTATAGTTTGTGAACACCAGGGGTCTCTTTTGCCCCATTAGACTCAATAGACAGATTCTGACACAGGGTAAAAGCACCATTTTAAAAGCACCATTAAAAGTATTCTTTTAATCCTTTTTCCCTCAGTAGTGCTTTCAAAGCACCCCAGCCACAGCAAACAGGCAATACAATAATAAATAAACACAATATTTTCTCTACTACACCTCCCAGCAAGCTCTGTCACACTCCGCCCAACTCCGGCTCGCTTCCTGGGTCTCCACCAGTCCTTTATATAGTTCTTGACCCGGAAGTGCTCCTGCTCTTCTTTCCACATGACTTGCCAGCACTTCCAGGTCAGATCGAGAATCTCAAGTCTTTAATCAGCGCAGAAGTACTGTGGGGCTTCCATCCTCATGACTTCCAAGCACTTCTGGGCTGCAAGGGAAGCATGACTCACCAGGTCCTTTCATAGCTCCCCCTGGCAGCACCCACAATACCCAACAGGGCTGAGAAACCGGACTTCAAGTCCCAGGATGCCCTGTGGGAAGGCAGTGTCCTGAAATAGCTACCTTCACCCATCCTTTCACTTCAGGGGCGTCCCGGCTGGGATAAGCTGCCAGCTGTCCTCCACAAGTTATTGTGGTGTGCATTAAGACCAAAGTGTCTGTGTATATTTTTTCATTTATTTACTTACTTATCTACCTATTTATGTATTTATTAATTTAAAGAGTTTTTGTAAAAATCAAACTTTCCCCCCTTGGGACATCAGCTCTCTATTGCAATGGATGGCCAGGGCACTTTCCCAGCCAGGATGCACCCTTAATGGAAGGAGCAGGGGAGCGGATATGCACAACCTCTTCCGGAGTGCTAGATGTCACCCCCTGAGGTGCAGCAGTGCCTCAGATTCCCACAGGGCTAAAAAAGAGTTGGGTACTGTTGGTGCCGGCAAAGGGGTGCTGTAGGAGTGGCAGAGCCCCACTACATCAGCCTTCCACCACACCTGGGAGTACTTCTTGATAATGCTGATGAGCTACCTGCCTTTATGTGAAAACAGCAGTGTCAAATGCGAGGGGGGGAATCGTGAATGCAACTGAGAGAATAAAACTGAATTAAAAAAAAAAACAAAGCTAACCTTTATTAACCGGCTGTTACAGACTGGAATCAAATGTATGTTTTGATTCTAAAATAGTAAGAATACGAGCAGCTCACTTCTCAAAACGTACTGAAGCTTTGATTACCAGTCAACAGTTGATACCGTTGCACCACTGAAGCAGTCGTCGCAAATGCATGTGAATGTCGCACCCTAACGTGGGTTCTTTTTCTTCGGTTAAATTCTTGAATAAAAGCACATTTGTTCTGTTATATTTGTACCTTTTGTGAAAGTGAATATTCGATATTTGGACTTCAGGCTTCACATCTTATACACATGTCGTAAATATAAGAAGGACGGTCCTTGGGTGTGTGTGGGAACTGTTAACATTTGAATCTGATGATTGTATATAGCGCAGAACTGACCTGTCTGTACTATTCTGTCCTCTGTATCTCCTGGAGTTGAAAAGAGATACCAACATGCAGCAACATGTTGACACTGGCCAAGATCGGAAAAAAAAGAAAAACAAAAAACAAACGCAGTCACGTCATGACTACAACCACATGAAGGTATGTAAATGAATATAATGTTGCATTAAGGCAACAACGTTTTCCGAAATGTACAATACAGGTCATAAAATGAATTATTCTAAATGTCATATAAATCTTTTTTTCTCAGAGTGGCTTTGAAATCATGGATCACAAGGCGCATACTAATTCAGCGTGAGCAGGAGCACTCAAGAATAAAACTTAATAAAAACAATTCACGTCCACAGCCATTCTCAGTCACGTACACCATTCATACCCACGTCCACAGTTTTCCCAGTCTCGTTCGCGCACAAGATCTGACACGGTTTTCAAATAAAGAAGGGGTATAACAAAACAAGTTTGTACCTACCACGTCTTTATCTGAAAAAGGCGTCACATGGTGGGGGGTGTGGAAGCTTGAATGTGAGTGAGAGAATAAAACTGAAAATAAAAATCGACAAGTACTATAAATTTACAGACGCAAATCAAATGTATGTTTTTATTGTATGATATTAACAATAAGAGTAGCTCACTACTCAAAATGGTAAATCTGGGAAGCAGCTGATATCTAAACTGCGACCTCTTGATTGAAAGGCAGCAGTTCTTAGCATTGCACCACACAAGCTGTTGTATCAACCACCTACCGTAATCTGCTTTCTTTTTTCTTTGGTTAAATTCTTGAATAAAAGCACACTTGTTTTGTTATATTTGTACCTTTTATGAAAGTGTTTCTTTGATATTTGGACTTCAGGCTTCACACCTTATAATCTTCATGTCTACATCCATCCATCTTCCAACCTGCTGAATCTGAACACAGGGTCACGGGGGTCTGCTGGAGCCAATTCATGTCTACATTTTGTCAATTATTACTAAAACATGAAAAAGCTTCTGTTTTAATGATGTGTTTACATAGATCGTTGTAGACACGGAACACACATGAAATGCATATGTTCCAGATAACGATATAGTATTTATAAAAGGTGTGATTTTTGCTTGACTTCTCACTCTATACAATTCTAAGCAACTGACATGCAGGTAAACAGACTTGAGCTGAGAAAACTATGCGGCGGTGGGGGATGTGATAGCAGACTGCTTGCTGCTTATCAACACATTTATAGGACAAAAGACGCTGTTGGAGAGGTGCAAAGCAATTTAAGGTGGGGCGGATCTATACGTTTTTTCATAGGCTCTGGTAATTCTAGTGTTAATTAAATGATGCAGTGTACTCCAACAAAAGAATGTGTTAATCAAACAAAATAAAGGCCTCTGTCATCTTGCTAGCATTCCCTAATCCATCCTAAACGCCATTTAAATTCAGTTGGAGGAATACAACGTCTATAAGGTGTGGTCTATGGCCGGCTTGTCATCCCGGTCAATACTCCCAGGCCGCCAGATGGACGCCTCCCTGCAGTATGGAGGTGCCCCGAAGAATAGCAGGGAATCAAGGACAATGGAGTTTTCATCCACAGCCCTGCTGGATACCACAGGGGCAGCTAGAGGGAGCTGCAGGGAGGAGCAAAGAGTCATATGTTCCCTATAACCCGTAAGCGTGTCAAAGGTAGAGTGATGTACTTCCGGGATGAAGAAAAGGACTTTTTATCTGACCTGGAAGTGATAAAGATCACATGAACTGGGGATTGGAACACTTCCGGGTCAGGGACTATAAAAAGACAGCGAGCTGAGCTGGGTGGAAGGATGGCAACACGTCTGGGAGTGGTGGATTGTTTATTATTGTGTTTTTGTGTGATTGGATGAGTATAGTGGAGAGGAAGGTGCTTTGTGCACTGTGCTGTGTTAATAAAGTCAACATTTGGACTTTTACTTGGTGTCTGGAGTCTTGGACAGGGGTTCAAGGGAGCGATACTGCCCACTATCTGTCACAAATGGTAGTCCCCTATATTTTTCCATTTTGTCGCCCACACTTTTCAAACTAAGTTAAACACTATGGTACCTTTACACCGCACATACAAACATATCTGCATTGTTTTTTTCTTAACCTTTTACAGTTAACACCATCACTAAGCACTACAAGATATATCGGGGCTCTGAATGTACTTAACAGTAGACGGTCAATGAAATGAAAATATGTTGAAAGGAAAAAATGAAGTACTTTTCATTAAAATTAAAAAAGGGTGTTAGAGTATCAAAGAAAAATACAGTTTTGAACCTGAATATGTCAACAACTAGAATTATTTAAAAAAGGAAAGAGTACTGAAGCACAAGCATGGTGTGTCTTTAGAGAAATGAGGAAGCTGGCTTCGATGTGTCTTTGGAGAAATGAGGAAGCTGGCTTCAGAGCTTCTCATTTATTTTTAAGCTTCATCTGCCTGAGGCCGACTTGTACCAGATGTGGCTGGGAGCTGCATTGCACTGCACTCTGGCCTAATGCCTTTAAGTGAACCTAACTTTGTGCGACACTCATATGAGAAACCAGCCAGCCTTGCAGATCCTTAAAGCAAGACTGATAAGAGTACCCTAGGAAAACAACCGCCATAATGGTTTGGACAAAAACCAAGAGAACTTCCAAAACAACAGTGAGGCCTTTCAATAAGATATACTGTATGCACAAGCTTGTTCGTGTATTTACCTGGATGGGCAATGCCAGAAATTGAATGGAGCTACTACAGTTTCCTGCCAAAGATTTGACACCCTTGCTTAAAATGTCAGTTACTGTGAATAGTTAAGTGAGCAGAAGATGAACTGAACACTGTAAAGTTAAAGTTAAAGATGACACATTTCTTTTCAGCATTTTATGCATGATTAGTTTATTGTTTTTGTTTTGCACAATTGTTCAGTGAAAAAAGAAAAGGAGCACCTTGTAAAAGTTTGGGCATCCCAAGATATTTGAGGTTACAGATGACTTTCACCAAGGTCTCCAACCTTCATTAGCTCATTAGGGATGTGGTTTGTTCATAGTCATTATTAGGAAACCCCAGGTGATGCAAATTTCAAAGCTGTATAAATTCTCTGACTCCTCAAACCTTCTCCCAAATATCAGCAGCCATGGGCTCCTCTAAGCAGCTGCCTAGCTCTCTAAAAAATAAAATAATTGATGCTCACAAAGCAGAAGGCTGCAAGAAGACAGCAAAGCATTTTCAAGTAGCTATTTCCTTAGTTCGTAATGATATTAGGGTGGAGGTCAAGTTGAGGTCTGGAATTTTCTGAAAAAGCTGCTTGTTGGATTGCTAGAATGACAAATAAAATCCCTGTTTGACTGCAGTAGACCTAAAGGTAGATTTGGAAGACTCTGGAGTGGTGGTGCATTGTTCTACTGTGCAGCAACACCTGAATTATGACCTTCATGGTAGAGTGAGCAGAAGAAAACCTCTTCTATATCCTAGCCACAAAATTTAGCACCTTAAGTTTTCAAAATTTAACATCTAAACAAACCTGATGCATTTTAGAAACAAGTTCTTTGGACTGATGAAGTCAAAATAGAACTTTTAAGCCTCAATGTGCAAAGGTATGTTTGGAGAAAAAGGATACTAAATTCCAGTAAAAGAACACCTCTCTGACTGTTAAGCATAGGGGTTGATAGATCATACTTTGGGTTTGTGTTGCAGCCTGGGTGTGTGCATTACCAAATTCAAGTTGAAGCAGCTTTGAAATCAAAGCAGTGGCATTTATATGGTTGTAAGGAAGAGCGCTTAACGTTTATGTGTTGAGGGCGCTGTAGCGGGAACGTGGGGGCGTCTAGCGGGTGAGCGCTGTGAGGCGCGATGTGTCTGGACACACGTGGAGCCGGTATAATGGCCAGTACGGGTTCCACCGCACGTGTTCATTTTTACACGCCGGTGTCCTCGCAGCCTGCCCAGTGCAGGCGGTTTAAAGTGCGGCGAGCCTAAAAGAGAAAGCCGGCATTAGTTTGAATTAGAGATGGGGATCCCATAACATTAAAGAAATGATTTTACTTACTGGTGAGTCGGCAACGGGTGTGCTTCAGCTCAGCATAGCCGTTGGCCACCCCGGAGGGTTTATATGCGTGCGACCCACAGGAGTTCGGTTTTAAGTTGCTCAGGGCATGTTGCGGTGCGTGGCGTGAATGCGCTAGCGTCTATCTGGATAGGTGCATGAGGTAGATGTGTTGGCAGATTGGCTGGACAATCTTGCTGGTTATTTTTAAGGAGTCACCAGCCAACAGGGGTCGTCAGTGGACTTAAAGGCGAGGTATGTGTAAGCGCTGCTGAGCTATTTGGAGGAGCAGTTGAGATTTTGGCGGCTTTTGTATATAGAGTTACCAGTAAACCCCCAATTCTCTAAAGAATCGCAGATCCAACAATGGCAATCACTTTCTGTTCCCTCCGTTCTTTGGATGGATGAAAAATCAATAGAATGGTCCAATCACAACCCCTGCTGCCAGATTACAAACAGAGAATGAAATATAAGGAAATGAAAAGTAAAAACTAAAGAGGCAGAGGAAAAAAAACAGGACTGTTTTGATTATGTGAACTGGGACATGTTTAGGAACTTCTGACCTGATCTGGATGGCTATGCAAGATTTGTAACAGAATTAATCACAAAATGTGTTGACGAATGTATGCCATTGAAAATAATCCCAATAAAACAACATGGATCACTAGTGACTTATTAATGGCATTTAACAATGCATTTTGGAATGGTAATATGGAAGCATTAAAGAAATGTGGATACTGGCTCACAAAGCCAATTAAAATGCCTAAAAATTATGAAGATATACTGGAGACTGTGTATAATGGCACTAATGATTAATACACACTTTGGTAAAGTTTAGACATGCTTATTGATTACAAAGTAAACTTAATCCAATCTCATCCACATCTTCCGATGCACTTAATGCCTTCTGTACCCACCATGATTGAATGTGATAGCAAATAGCTCGCCATTTCCTTACCCGCAGCACCTTATTATTAATTTTTCTCCATTTCAGTGGTTGATGTAAGGGCTTGTTTATACTTCATGATCAGAACATATACGCATGTATCATAGCTGCCACGCATTCCCAACATTCATTTGACACGTCCTCTGAGCACGTCTTCAGAAATTAGCATGACGTGTGCGAGAGTTGCAGTCCCAGCAAAACGTTGCGGGGCACAGTGTGATAAAAGTCATAATGTGACGTCAGAGTCTCTGTTTACTATCTACATGTGACAGCAAACCGCTTTGAGGATTGATGTGTGTTCTTCAATGTATGATGAATAGTTCAATGTGGTGAAACAAAATGCCAACATACAAATTCAATCGTGGTGCTTTTATATTCAAGCTTTGCTTATTTCCCATCGTAATGACACGATACATTTTAAAAGTCTCACATACCATCTTCTGTACCGTCTTTTTTTTTGCACCTTCACAACAGCAACAGAATGTACAGCGCTGTATTTGAGCCACAGAGAAAAAAATTAATGACATAGTGAAAAGGTGTATTTTGTGATTAAAGTGAAAATTTCTGCTCTAATCTCATAGTTTACTTTATCATTAAAGTAGACCATCATAAACGTCATCTTAAAACTGACCCAGTTGTTAATCGTTATGCACTTCTGGGGCTTCCTCCTGACATGACAGTAGCGGCAAGCAACAATAGATCACCACACAGAACACATTAAATGTATGATATTCCAACTCTCTGCACATTTAGAATCCTTAGATTTACACTTGATACCACTTTCATGATGAAATGCATTAAAGTATGAATCTTACATTTTACAAATAAATTGTTAATTTCATTTAAATAATGAATACTGTTAATAATTACACACATGGAGGTGACATGGTGGCAGAGCGGAACAGAGTCACGTTGCTGGTGTTCCCTGGCTGGAGTTTGCATGTTTTGCAGCTTGGTTTCCACACTGTGTACTTATTTCCTTCCAAAGACATGCAGATTTGGTGATGCTAAAATAACGCCAGTGTATGTGAGTGCTTGTATTCACTTTGCGATGGGCTGAAGCCCCATCCAGAGATTGTTTCTGCATCATGCCCAATGCTAGCTGGAAAGGGTGCATCCCTGGATTGATGGATTTAATCATTAAACATCTTTTTCAGAGAAAATAAGGTGTCCTCAGAATTTAATGGATGTTTCAGGCAATTCACAACACAGCGAAGCCGAACAATATTCTCACTGTGATGATATTTCGCATTGCCACCTGGTGGAATCTTCCAGATTTACGTAAAGTATGCCCGCAAGTATAAACAGTAAAATGCTTGTGTAGCAGTAGTGTCCGCTGGATCATGCATCGTGTTGCGTGAAGTATAAACCTGGTCTAAGGAGGATTTTTCAAATGAGTTAATGTTCATAAATCACCCAACACATCCATAAGGATGTAATTTCAGGGTATGCTTTAAAAACCTGTAATGACCAATTAGCTGATATCTTCAGTGAGACAATTAATATTTTGTTGAATCTGTGTTGCCCACCTGCTTCAAAAGGGACACTATTATCCCTATGCCTAGAAAAGCAAAAGTGGGCTGTCTGAATAACTACAAACTGGTGGCACTCACTCACTCTAGCCATGGTGAAGTGCTTCAAGAGATTATTCACTGGACACATTAAACAGAATATTTGAGACAGTCATGATCACCTCTAGTTTGCATGTCTTTACAAACATTCCACAGAAGATGCTGTATCACTAACGTTTCATATCATCCTGGCACATTTAGATAATAAAAACTGTAAGTCCTGTTCATAGACATTTAAGAGTATTAAACAGTCAAAGTGGACCATCAAACTCTTCCATTTAGGACTTAAGTTCTGCGACTGGATTTTATATTTCCTAACCAACAGACATGTGTAGATTGCAGTTTGCTGACCCTCAACAAGGTATTGTGCTTTGCCCCCTACTATACTTCTTGTTTACCTCTAACTGTATGGTCATTAAATTTACTGCTGTCACTACAATCATAGTCTTGATCATTTGGTCAAGCGTGAGTCAAAGTTTATTTAACAGAGGAATGTCCAGATGCACAAGTCTAACAGTCAAATACTTTTCCAGCAGTCAATTTGTTTTTGATATCCTTTAACTTTCTTTGACTTTTTATTGTGACAGCACTTGTAATTCAAAATAATTTGTTAGGACTTTCAGCCAGGCAGAGAGTATTAAACACAGCTTTGTCACCTAATTAAAAATTGTACTTGTTGTTCTTCAGCTTGATAAGAAACACAGTAAGTACACTTAAAAGACTCACCAAAGAAGTGAGCTTGTTAGCAGTTCTGTAAGATAAATCTGCATAAAATCACATCCTGACATTTCCTGATCTCCATTCATTTATAAGCTGCTTCCTGGCTTTGTTGGTGGCCAGTATACTTGAATAAGCAGAAGACAACAAATGAATCACGACGGCAAGCCCTTGTGACTTCTGCTGAAGCAGTGCATGACAAATGGAGACGACGACAAAGCTTCCATGAATAACATTTGAATGGTTCAGTAGCCTTAGGCTTCATAAGAGGCCAGTCATACGGAGAACACAGCAACAAACTCAACCGTCCAGGTCCAAAATCATACCAAGCAGATAATTGTGCTTGGATTTAATAAAGGGAACAGCCTTGTTGTGCTGCTCTACGATGTCTTGTTAAAGTATAAAACATTCATTTAAACACACCACCTACTGAAATTGGATCCAGCTGATGTCCTTACAAGGCTACATTAATGAACTTGTTACAGTAGCCCTGAAGAGCAAGCTTGCCAGTTAGCTGCTTTTTTGGCTCTATAATAAAAAAGGACTGCACTGCGTTTTGAGCTTTTTGAAGGAAATGCTAAACTAGCCTAATAATAAATATGAAAAAAGGACAAAATAACAAAAACGTAATATCAAACAAAAGTCAAAAAGAAGCAAAATGACATTTCAAAAGTGATCAAAAATAATCAAGTGTGCCCAAAATAATCAAGGCAAAAAGTATCAAAATCAAAAAAACAAACATACAAAATTCCAAAGAGGGTAGCAAAGACATGGAGACCTGACTATTAACTCCATTTAAAGAGTGTCAAACCGAAGGATTTCTAGTTTTAAGATGTTCTAGCAGGACCTAAGGAGAGCACCCGAGGGCCATCACCTAATCAGGGGTATCATTACTATGAGTTCTGTTCCTGTGCTAAGTGAACATAAATAAACTGAACTCAATTGAACAGAATTACAATTACAGTGCTTAAAGGAAAAACAATAATAAAAATTAAGTAATACACTAAACTAATATAAATCATTGAACGAAAGCAATAAACCCAAATTACATTAAAACTAGAAATTGCAAAATACAAAAGAGAAACAAAATACAAAGTAAAGAAAAAACAAAAAGCAAAATTCACTAATGAATAGATATCAGAAGGAAGTGTTTGAACGACTATTAGATTAGTAATAAAATGTTGATTTCAGAATCGATAAGAGCTTTCAGACATCAGTACTGGTATCAAAATGGTCCTGAAACAAATAATAAAATCAAAACCCTCCAGCCTCCCTCATAAGCAGCATTACACATTGCTTCCTTCTTTGTAGCTGTAAAGTCCCGATTGCGTTGAAGTGATGAAGGACGGGGTTACTGTGAAACTCTGTTTTAAAGGGTGTTTTTTAACTTAAAGAAATCTATGAAACATGTTTTTCCACAACACAAGAGGGTTTCGGGAGATTTAGAGAAAAGCTGACATGTACAGTACTCTCACTGAAAATTCCAAAATGCTGGTACCATATTGTTTAATATTTGAGTTTTTCAGTACCCTTCCGGTTAAGACTATTTTATGAATCACTCTGTGAAACAAGAAATGACTCTTGTGGCTTTGAGGCTCAAAATGTTTTGAAATGTTTGGTTAATGTTTTGGTTCTAGATAAAATATCTCAGAGAACCCAGTCACAGGATGCACAAACCAGAGTGTTTCTTTGTGCCAGTCCCAAGCCCGGATAAATGAGGAGGGTTACATCAGGAAGGGCATCCAGTGTAAAATTTTGCCAAATCAATATGCAGACAACAATACAAATTTCCATACCGGATCGGTTGAGCCGCAGGTTAATAATGACTGCCACCAGTACTGTTAGTCAACAGGGTGCTGGCGGAAATTGGGCTACTGTTGGCCGAAGAAAAAGAAGGAGAAGAAGAGGGTAGAAACGTGTCCGGAAGCAGGAGGAGAGGAGGAAGGTAAAGAGAGTAGAACTGAGGGTAGGAACTTTGAATGTTGGCAGTATGACTGGTAAGGGGAGAGAGTTAGCTGATATGATGGAGAGAAGGAAGGTTGATATTTTGTGAGTGCAAGAGACTAAATGGAGGGGGAGTACGGCCAGGTGGATCGGAGGTGGATTCAAATTGTTCTATCATAATGTGGATGGGAGGAGAAATGGAGTAGGGGTTATTCTGAAGGAACAGTATGTCAAGAGTATTTTGGAGGTGAAAAGAGTGTCAGACAGAGTAATGATTTGAGGTGTGATGATGAATGTTGTTAGTGCAGGGCAAAGTTGGGTGTGCAATGGGTGAGGAAGATGATTTTTGTAGTGAGTTGGATGAAGTGATGAACAGTGCACCCAAGGGAAATAAAGTGGTGATTGGAGTGGATTTCAATGAACATGTTGGTGAAGGGAACAGAGGAGACGAGGAGGTGATGGGTAGGTATGGTGTCAAGGAGAGGAATGAAGAAGGTCAGAGGATAGTGGATTTTGCCAAAAGGATGGACATGGCTGTGGTGAATATGTATTTTATGAAGAGGGAGGAACATACGGTGACATACAAGAGTGGATGAAGATGCACACAGGTAGATTACATCTTATGCAAAAGAGTCATATCTGAAGGAGACGGAAGACTGCAAAGTGACGGCAGGGGAAAGTGTAGTTAAGCAGCATAGGATGGTGGTCTGTAGGATGACCAGAAGAGGAGAGTGAGGGCAGAGCCAAGGATCAAATGGTGGAAGTTGAAAAAGGAAGACTGCAAGTTTGAGTTTAGGGAGGAGGTGAGACAGGCACTAGGTGGCAGTGAAGAGTTACCAGACAGTTGGGAAACTACAGCAGATGTAGTAAGGGTGACAACAAGAAGGGTAATTGGCGTGACATCTGGAAAGAGGAAGGAGGAAAAGGAAACCTGGTGGTGGAATGAAGAAATACAGGAGAGTATTCAGAGGAAGAGGATGGCAAAGAAGAAGTGGGATAGTCAGACAGATGCAAAAAGTAGACAAGAGTACAAGGAGATAAGGCACAAGGTGAAGAGAGAGGTGGCAAAGGCTAAAAGAAAAGCGTCTGATGAATTGTATGAGAGGTTGGACAATAAGGAGGGAGAAAAGGACCTGTACCGATTGGCTACACAGAGGAACCAAGCTGGGAAAGATGTGCAGCAGGTTAGGGTAATAAAGGGTAAAGATGATACTCACAAGCGAGGAGAGTGTGTTGAGCAGATGGAAAGAGTACTTTGAGAGGCTTATGAATGAAGAGAATGAGAGAGAGAAGTGGTTGGATGATGTGGAGATAGTGAATCAGGAAGTGCAATGGATTACCAAAGAGGAAGTAAGGACAGCTATAAACAGGATGAAGAATGGAAAAGCCGTTGGTCCAGATGACATACCTTTGGAAGCATGGAGGTGTTTAGGAGAGGTGGCAGTGGAGTTTTTAACCAGATTGTTTAATGGAATCTTGGAAAGTGAGAGAATGCCTGAGGAGTGGAGAAGAAGTATACTGGTGCCGATATTTAAGAATGAATGGGATGTGCAGTAGTAACTACAGGGGGATAAAACTGATGAGCCACAGCATGAAGTTATGGAAAAGAGTCGTGGAAGCTAGGTTAAGAAGGGACGTGATGATTAGTGAGCAGCAGTATGGTTTCATGCCAAGAAAGAGCACCACAGATGCAATGTTTGCTCTGAGGATGTTGATGTAGAAGTTTAGAGAAGGGCAGAAGGAGTTGCATTGCGTCTTTGCGGACCTGGAGAAAGCAAATGACAGGGTGCCTCAAGAGGAGTTGTGGTATTGTACGAGAAAATCGGGAGTGGCAGAGAAGTATGTAAGAGTTGTACAGGATATGTATGAGGGCAATGTGACAGTGGTGAGTTCTGCGGTAGGAGCGATGAATGCATTCAACGTGGAGGTGGGATTACATCAGGGATCAGCTCTAAGTCCTTTCTTATTTGCAATGGTGAAGGACCGGTTGACAGACGAGATTAGACAGAAGTCCCTGTGGACTATGATGTTTGCTGATGATATTATGATCTGTAGCGATAGTAGGGAGCAGGTTGAGGAGACCCTGGAGAGGTGGAGATATGCCCTAGAGAGGAGAGGAATGAACGTCAGTAGGAACAAGACAGAATACATGTGTGTAAATGAGAGGGAGGTCAGTGGAATGGTGAGGATGGAGGGAGTAGAGTTGGTGAAGGTGGATGAGTTTAAATACTTGGGATCAACAGTACAGAGTAATGGGAATTGTAGAAGAGAGGGTGAAAAGAAGAGTGCAGGAAGGGTGGAATGGGTGAAGAGTGTCAGGAGTGATTTGTGACAGATGGATTTTAGCAAGAGTGAAAGGGAAGGTCTACAGGATGGTAGTGAGACAAGCTATGTTATATGGGTTGGAGACGGTGGCAGTGACCAGAAAGCAGGAGACAGAGCTGGAGGTAGCAGAGTTAAAGATGCTAAGATATGCGTTGGGTGTGAGAAGGATGGACAGGATTAGAAATGAGTACATTAGAGGGTCAGCTCAAGTTGGAGGGTTAGGAGACAAAGGCAGAGAGGCGAGATTGTGTTGGTTTGGACATGTGCAGAGGAGAGATGCTGAGTATATTGGGAGAAGGATGCTAAGGATAGAGCTGTCAGGGAAGAGGAAAAGAGGAAGGCCTAAGAGAAGGTTTATGGATGTGCTGAGAGAGGACATGCAGGTGATGGGTGTAACAGAACAAGATGCAGAGGACAGAAAGGTATGGAAGAAGATGATCCGCTGTGGCAACCCCTAACAGAAGCAGCTGAAAGAAGAAGAAGAAGAATCACATGTTACTGACCCTTTTTTGCTGAGCCTTTGCTGATTGATGATCCTTTGCTAAGACCTTTCAGGTATAATATAATTTTGGTTGTTTTAAGAGGTCAAGGAAGGAATTTAATGGTCAGGTTGGTATCTTTGTTTTTTTTATGGACACTGTCATTGTTTGTTTACTGTTTGTAATGCAGGGTTGCCAGACTATTTATAACAAAAATTACTGGGAATGTGCAAAGAGTGATATCATTACTAAGACCTATAAATGTCAGAATCATACACTTCATGACTCTCCAAGTTTGTGGATAACTCAAAACTAAATACAAAAGCAAAACCCTCCCACTATTAATGTATAGGGCTCTCTTTGATTAATTTTTCTTGTTTGACTTTGCTTTACATCTTGCATTTTGACTGTGTTAAATATTCGCTTGGTTTTATTTTTTTACTTTTCACTATGCTTCTCAATCTGTGTTTGAAAACTGGTATTTTCGAGGCTTATCTGATACTTAGTTGTCGGTTTCACTTTCGATTTTTATGTTAATTCTGTTTGTTTCTGTGTGTGTTTTTTTGCAACACCATTATGGATGCTGCCTTTCTGAGAACCTGTTGTAAAAATACATCCAAGTTATTATCATGCTGTCAGCAGCAGTGTGGCTATAACATCATCAGTCCTTCTTGTTTGAAATTGTGATGTCAGACGCTACTAGACAACCCACTGTTAAAAGTAAAATGCTAAAAAAAGTCACAGAGTTACCTACAAAGAAAAGTATTTTACTTTTTTGACTGCCTTGTCCAACACTGCATTTTTTGCATTTTTTCCATTTGGATCTCTGACTTTTGTTTTTATTGTCTTCCTGGTTGTATTATTGTGGGATGAGCAGAGTTCATCAAGTTCGGATCGTACAATCTTCACAACGAAAGGCACCCACACAGACTCTGTCCACACAAACACTGATTATGAGTGATGCTTGCACAGTCTACCACTCGTCAGCACCCCACGTAAGGATTAAACTGTGTCGTGTGTCCCTGGATATAACCCACTGTACACCTAAAGGCTGACACTCCTTGATCCCCTAATAAAAGATTTACCAACTACTTCTATTTTACTCTAACCATGATATTCACCCTATTGGGACTTCCCTTTCAGCCACCTAACCCTGTAGGGAAAAATAAAGCATCAATCTCCCCTACACCATGTGCCCGCTATTCCCTTTGTTATTTCAGTAACACTGAATATAAAGACAAAGTATACAAATTTCATTTTACTTCAAAACCGTACATCATATAGTATACATCTATATCTCATTTTTTAGTCTTCATTAGGAGAATACAACAATGATACTCTCGTGTCAATACAACCAATTTAATGTGAATGTGTTAAAACAAAACATACATCATATACTTCAGCTCTGCTACGAGCAGTAGTGGTTGAGTTGTGAGTTAGCAGTTGAGAAGCCATGCAGGTGGCACAATGGTAGTGCAGCTGTCTCACAGTAAGAAGATTGTGTGTTTGTGTCCTCCCTGTTTCAAATATTGTAAAATGGTTATTTTTTTTATTAATTTAACGAAAAATTCTAACGTATGCCGATAGCAAGCAAAGCAAGTGGAGTTGGGCTGTGGTAGGCACACCCCTAGTAATACCATAAACAGATGACAAAGTCTGGATGTATATATTTAGTCTTAGAAAACATACTGAAAATTAGCAGCAGTATCAAAAGAGAATATGTACTTGGGCAGCTTTTAGATTTCGGGCTGATGCATGAGTTGTGTTCGTCTGATATCCAGATAACTTTTCTATCTCTGATGTATCTCTGTCTTTGATGTCGATCTCTGTTCTCTGAGTAGGGCCGTTATTAATGTCAAAATTTCACGTGGGGTTCCAGACCTCATGATATCACACACACACATACGATGAACTTGCTATCTCGGTGATGGATGGCTCTGCCTAAAAGGGTTGATTCTTATACTTTACCTGTGCAATCTCTTGATGTCCCCAGTTCTTTTAGAATAAAGTTGTAAATTATTTTAGACTAAGACTACTATAAATTATTTAGATAACAACACAAAAAGAATGTGCAGAGGAAGTTAGATAAACAAGAAAGAAAGAATGCAGGTACATTGTCTTCACGAGTCCTTTGCACACAAATGTGTAACTGACACAGATTGCAACTTATTTTAATATAGCATTAACACAATGTCTGTAGTTCCATACATTATGGTATTTATCCATTGAGGACACTGGTTCTGAGCTTTGTTTGTATCTGACTACTCTTTTTGTATTCCTTTGACTTCTTCTTCTGGTTTTGCACTCACAATTATCTTTTGGGCTTGTTACTACACAGCCTTTAATAGCTGGGAGTTCATGTTTCCTGGGCTTCTTCACTTTAGCAGACTATCAGTACATTCAGAGACTACTGAACATTTACCTTCCTATACCATTTCTGCCATTTTTGTGAAGTTGTCTATTATCAAAAGAAAATACAATAGAATTAAAAATCAAAACGGTACCAGCATTGTCCACCAATCATACTGTATATCTGTGTTGGCAGTACGCACTCTAGAGCTGTAAGGCTTTTGCTGGCAAAATTTTAATGTTGGGGTAATAATATCTATAATAAAAATAAATCAGAAAACTATTGTATAGATCTGATTGTGTCTTAAATGGCTCAGACATGTATGGCTTTGTCCACATTACGGTGAAACTATACATGCAGTATGTAGCATGGTGCCAGAACATGAACGCTTGATTTATAAGTTTTTAATAATGTATCTGGTTACATCCTTGAAGAAGAGCATAAATGTAATGTAAACTTCTGTGTTTGTGTTTTTGAAGTTGTAAAGACCCTTTAAGGAGTGGCGATTACAATACTGCCCCCCACTGGCAAGAGAAGCTTTTAGAATTATTTGGCTTAACACCGTCATGACTTCTTGTCTGTCTGAGATAAATGACTGGTCTCATTATAGGCTTCACACATTCTATAATTTATGCCAACATTTTGTCATTTACTACTAAAATATGAAAAATGTTTCTGTTTTAGCAATGTGTTTACACAGATTATTGTAGAAACGGAACACACATGAAATGCATGTGTTCCAAATAACAATCTTTTATTTCCATTCTAAAACTCCAGCACTTCATTCCCAGATAATCAAATAAGGCATGAGCTGGGAGAACTTAGTGAATGTTCTGCGACGGTGATGGGGATGGAATAGTAGGCTGCTTGCTGCTTGTCTTAATCAGCACATTTACAGGACAAAAGACGCTGATGGAGAGGTACGATGGGATTTAAGGTGGGCCGGATCTACAAGTTTTTTTGTAGGCTCTGGTAATTCTAGTGTTAACAGTGGACATTTGAATTGTTGTGCCTTTTGAGGGGGTCTTAAACCATTGGCTCACTGCTCTTGCCTGTTTTATCTGTTGTAAACTCCATGCCTTCAGTGAAGAGTTTTTGTATTTCACATTTTCTTTTTTTTTTTTTTGGAACCTGCTTTATGTACACCACTTATTGCTTAATTCAACCATTTTTATTGCCTTGATTTATTTCAAATTGTTTTCACTCTGGGACTTCTACAGAGTAAAACAGCATGGTAGTACAGGTCTGTGGTAGAGGTGCAGCCTCACCGCTCCAGATTGTGACCTTCAAATTCTGTGGCAAGTTTGCCATCCTCCCCATGTCTTAAGGGTTTTCACTGTAAACTTTGATTTTTGTGTTGCAACCTATATTTGTTAACTGGAGGCCCTGACTTACCTGGTGAAGGTTACTTAGTCTTTAGGACCTCGGAATGACCAGAGGTGGACTTACTTCAGACACCGTGGATGTCCACAAGCCTCATCTTCAGTCGGACATTTGCTAGCATAAATTAGATTACATTTAAACAAAAGAGACTGGATTATTGTTTTTTTAAAGGTAGGACATGGGGAGAGAGCAGGCACAGGGCATTATCTCCCCTGGAGTGCTGGATGGCAGCCTCCCTAGGTTACAGTGGTGCCTAGGATTCCCTCAGTGCTTCATGGGAGTTGGAGTTCAGGACAGCATTATTGGGTGTGTGTGGGGGCTGACAGGGGGTGCTGCAGAAACTGTGGAGCC